>NC_046970.1:24311284-24378784 GCF_009769545.1 Cyclopterus lumpus | reverse complement strand
AGTTTCAAAGATGTTTAATATGCAAGGATGAAAAAAAAAAACGAAGTCTATGCTTCATGTGTTAAAGCTGCATTCTCTCTCCTGACCACCAGGGGGCGACTCCTCTGGTTATATAGAAGTCTATGCTTCATGTGTTAAAGCTGCATTCTCTCTCCTGACCACCAGGGGGGCGACTCCTCTGGTTGTATAGAAGTATATCCTTCATGTGTTAAAGCTGCATCCTCTCTCCTGACCACCAGGGGGCGACTCCTCTGGTTGTATAGAAGTCTATGCTTCATGTGTTAAAGCTGCATTCTCTCTCCTGACCACCAGGGGGCGACTCCTCTGGTTGTATAGAAGTCTATGCTTCATGTGTTAAAGCTGCATTCTCTCTCCTGACCACCAGGGGGCGACTCCTCTGGTTGTATAGAAGTCTATGCTTCATGTGTTAAAGCTGCATTCTCTCTCCTGACCACCAGGGGGCGACTCCTCTGGTTGTATAGAAGTCTATGCTTCATGTGTTAAAGCTGCATTCTCTCTCCTGACCACCAGGGGGCGACTCCTCTGGTTGTATAGATGTCTATGCTTCATGTGTTAAAGCTGCATTCTCTCTCCTGACCACCAGGGGGCGACTCCTCTGGTTGTATAGATGTCTATGCTTCATGTGTTAAAGCTGCATTCTCTC
Source organism: Cyclopterus lumpus (assembly GCF_009769545.1). NCBI lineage: Eukaryota > Metazoa > Chordata > Actinopteri > Perciformes > Cyclopteridae > Cyclopterus > Cyclopterus lumpus. The sequence continues at coordinate 24,378,120 of NC_046970.1, read as the reverse complement.
TCCTGACCACCAGGGGGCGACTCCTCTGGTTGTATAGAAGTCTATGCTTCATGTGTTAAAGCTGCATTCTCTCTCCTGACCACCAGGGGGCGACTCCTCTGGTTGTATAGAAGTCTATGCTTCATGTGTTAAAGCTGCATTCTCTCTCCTGACCACCAGGGGGCGACTCCTCTGGTTGTATAGAAGTCTATGCTTCATGTGTTAAAGCTGCATTCTCTCTCCTGACCACCAGGGGGCGACTCCTCTGGCTGTATAGAAGTCTATGCTTCATGTGTTAAAGCTGCATTCTCTCTCCTGACCACCAGGGGGCGACTCCTCTGGTTGTATAGAAGTCAATGCTTCATGTGTTAAAGCTGCATTCTCTCTCCTGACCACCAGGGGGCGACTCCTCTGGTTGTATAGAAGTCTATGCTTCATGTGTTAAAGCTGCATTCTCTCTCCTGACCACCAGGGGGGCGACTCCTCTGGTTGTATAGAAGTATATCCTTCATGTGTTAAAGCTGCATTCTCTCTCCTGACCACCAGGGGGCGACTCCTCTGGTTGTATAGAAGTCTATGCTTCATGTGTTAAAGCTGCATTCTCTCTCCTGACCACCAGGGGGCGACTCCTCTGGTTGTATAGAAGTCTATGCTTCATGTGTTAAAGCTGCATTCTCTCTCCTGACCACCAGGGGGTGACTCCTCTGGTTGTATAGAAGTCTATATAAATGACTCTACTTCTCTTGATGTATTCCCTCAGTAAACATTGTAAACATTAGTGTTTGGTCTTAATCTCTAGTTTCAAGTCTTCTTCAATACAGCGTGATGTTCATTTAGTAAATGATGGTCATTTAGAGTCAAACAGACCATAAAGCAGGGGATACTTTAGGGGCGGGGCTACAAAGTCGACACCAGAGACTTATACGGAGTCTCTTCCTCACTCCAGATGACTACGTCCACTTTTAATAAACAGTCCATGGTGTAAGTGCATCATGGGAAAGGACATAGGACGTCACCTTGTGGACTATTCCACCTCAGCCTCCGTGTGGATCCGAAGGATATCAACCGGATGTCTGCAGTTTAGTGTCAACATAACTTTTACATTATTAATCTCAGCACTGAAGTAAAGAATGGTGTCTGACCTCAGAGTCTCCAGTCTACAATGTGGACTCTCCAGTCCAGCAGACAGCAGCTTCACTCCTGAATCCTTCAGGTTGTTTACACTCAGATCCAGTTCTCTCAGACTGGAGGGGCTGGACTTCAGAACTGAGGCCAGAGAAGAACAGCTGATCTCCGACATCCAGCAGTCCCACAACCTGAATAAAGAATAAAAGATGAAGATTATAATCCACCCTCGATGGACTGGCGGCCTGTCCAGGGTGTCCCCTGCCTTCGCCCTATGTCAGCTGGGATAGGCTCCAGTGCCCCCGCGACCCTAATGAGGATAAGCGGTATTGAAAATGGATGGATGGATGGATGGATTATAATCCATTCATAACCAATCACCATAATTAAATACAAATTGACTGAGCGGAGGTTTGCTCCACAGGTAAGAAGTCAGGCAAACAAACAAGGGGCAAAAGGCTGTCAGGAAAAAAGAAAGGCAGGTAACAAAGATCAGAAGGGGTCAAATACTAAAAAGCTAGACACAGAGATACTAAGACAAAAGGGAGCCCACAGACTAAATCCACTAGGGAGGAGGAGGGGTAATAGTGAACAGGTAATCACACTGGCCGGAAACACTAGAGGGCAAGAAGTGAAGTTCTTACAGGACACGAGAGGCATGGAACTACAAAACAAATCAAACTGAATCAAGGACTGACGTCACCTTCACGGACTGCTGGACCACCATGTGAGTCTGTGGAAGCTAAACACTCTCCTGTCAATCACGTCATGTCTCCACGTTCTGCCCCTCCAACAGATATTCTGCTTTTGTTTTTTCGTGGACATCCTGAAACCTCCCAGTGAGTGAACTGACCTCAGAGTCTCCAGTCTACAATGTGGACTCTCCAGTCCAGCAGACAGCAGCTTCACTCCTGAATCCTGCAAGTGCTTGTAACTCAGGTCCAGGTCTCTCAGACTGGAGGGGTTGGACTTCAGAGCTGAGACCACAACTTCATAGTGAGTCTCTGAGAGTCGACAGGCAGAAAGACTGTAGTGACACAAATATTACAACATGTTATGATGAAAGGGGACATTTATTATTGACTTACTGCTTCCTGTATTGATGAACATTATTACATATTATTAATATTATTACATGTCATTTAGCTGACGCTTTTATCCAAAGCGACTTACAATAAGTGCATTTAACCATGAGTACAAACTCAGAACAACAAGAATCAAGAAAGTAACGTTTCTTCAAGAAAGCCAAACTACAAAACTACCATAAGTAATACCACAAGTAATACCACAAGTAATACCACAAGTAATACCATAAGTAATACCACAAGTAATACCACAAGTAATACCATAAGTAATACCACAAGTAATACCACAAGTAATACCATAAGTAATACCACAAGTAATACCATAAGTAATACCACAAGTAATACCACAAGTAATACCACAAGTAATACCATAAGTAATACCTCAAGTAATACCACAAGTAATACCTCAAGTAATACCACAAGTAATACCACAAGTAATACCATAAGTAATACCATAAGTAATACCACAAGTAATACCATAAGTAAGTTCCATTCAAGTGCCAGAACATTAGCTCTTCAGTGGTTCAGCTGATCTCATCTCACTGTGTTTCACATGAAACAAGAACTCGTCTTTTTCTCTCGTCTGCAGACTTTTAATCTTAGTTTTACTTGAATGGTGCAGATGAAGGAAGACAAAGGGTCGTAACAGACTAAAACGGACACTCGGGTCTGCAGACAGAACTATTGGTTCCAGCCTGCCCTCCATCCTGGACTTGTACACCTCCAGAGTCAGGAAGTGGTCTGGAAAGATCACTGCAGACCCTTCACACCCTCTGGGGGCGCTACGGAGCACTATATGGTCCAGGAACAGCTGCTTTCCACTGGCCGGCCCTCTGATGAACAATTAGTCACTATCCCAAATTCATTGTTTTTTATATTGTACATACTTGTTAAATGTTAATGTTGCTACGAACAAAATTATTGGCCTGGATTTGACTCCATACTAATCGGCCCTCAATTACAGTCTTCCTGTAGAGTCCACAATTCAGTTTCTATGTTAGAAGAACTAAACTCATCTACACTGATTCATAAAGTTAATCACATCTGGACTCACTCAGCCTTTCTGCAGTTCCTCACAGCTGGAATCAGTCTCCGTCGTCCCTCCTCTGATGTGTTGTACTGGTTCAGGTCCAACTTATCCAGAACCTCCTCTGACATCTGCAGCATGTGGGCCAGAGCTGAGCACTGGATCTCTGAGAGGATCTCTTCTGATCGGTTCTCTGACTTCAGGAACTCCTGGATCTCCTGATGAACTGATAGGTCCTTCATCTCCATCAGACAGTGGAAGATGTTGATGCTTCTGTCAGGAGAGATTGCATCACTGTTCATCTTTTTCAGGTTGTTGATGACTCTCTGGATGGTTTCTGGACGGTTGTCTGTCTGACCCAGCAGGCCTCCTAAGACTCTCTGGTTGGACTCTAGAGAGAGGCCATGAAGGAAGTGGACTAACAGGTCCAGGTGGCCATTTTTACTTTTGAGGGATTTCTCCATGGCTCTAACCAGGAAGTCCTCCAGGGATGAATCATTTTCATCATATTCACCACAAAGCTGGTACATGTCACCATCATTTTCCTCCTCACTCCCAGATGAACTACTATCCAAGGATGAGGAACTGTCCTTGTAATTCCAGTCTTCTCCCAGGAAGTCGTCCAGTACCTTTATTTTCTTTTGTGTGAAACAGTGGAACATGTAGACGGCAGCCAGGAACTCTTGAACACTCAGGTGAACAAAGCAGTAGACAGTTTTCTGGAAGATCACACTCTCTCTTCTGAAGATCTCTGTACAGACTCCTGAGAACACCGAGGCCTCTGTGACATCTAGACCACACTGCTCCAGGTCTTCTTGGTAGAACATGATGTTTCCTTTCTCCAGATGTTCAAACGCCAGCCTCCCCAGCTTCAGGAGAACTTCCCCGTCATCCTCCATCAGCTCCTGAGGACTCGTCTCGTGTCCCTCGTGGTACTTCTGCTTCTTCCTCTTTGTCTGGACCAGCAGGAAGTGTGAGTACATGTCGGTCAGGGTCTTGGGCAGCTCTCCTCTCTGGCCTGCAGTCCACATGTGTTCCAGAACTGTAGCAGTGATCCAGCAGAAGACTGGGATCAGACACATGATGTGGAGGCTTCTGGATGTCTTGATGTGTGAGATGATGGTGCTGCACAGCTCTGCATCACTGAATCTCCTCCTGAAGTACTCGTCCTTCTGGAGGTCGGTGAAGCCTCGTACTTCTGTTAGCCTGTCAACACGAGTAGGAGGGATCTGATTGGCTGCTGCAGGTCTGGAAGTTATCCAGACGAGAGCCGAGGGAAGCAGATTCCCCTCGATGAGGTTCGTCAGCAGCACGTTGACCGATGCCTCCTGGGTGACATCACACACAACCTCATTGTTGATGAAATCCAAAGCCATTCTGCTTTCATCCAGACCATCAAAGATGAACAGAACCTTCCAGCCAGAGAGCTCCTCTGCTGTGACCTTCTGTAATGTTGGATGGAACACATGGAGCAGCTTGAGAAGACTGTACCGCTCCTCTTTGATCAGGTTCAGCTCCCTGAACGAAAGCACAACCACCAGACCCACATCCTGGTTCTCCAAACCCTCGGCCCAGTCCAGAGTGAACTTCTGCACCGAGAAGGTTTTTCCAACGCCAGCGACGCCGTTGGTCAGAACCACTCTGATGCGTCTCCGTTGGTCAGCTGAGGCTTTGAAGATGTCGTGGCACTTGATGGGAGTGTCTTGGAGGGTCTTCTTCTTGGAAGCCGACTCGAGCTGCCTCACCTCATGTTGGGTATTGACCTCTTCACTCTGTCCCTCTGTGATGTAGAGCTCCGTGTAGATGCTGTTGAGGAGGGTTCCACTTCCTGTTTCACCGCTTCCTTCAGTCACACGTTCACATCTCTTCTTCAGACTGATCTTGTGTTCATCTAAAACCTCCTGTAGACCAGGATCTGCTGAACCAGAGACACAAGAGAGAACATATGAAGAAGATATGATATTGATTTGACGAAAACAATCAGGAAACAAACAAAATCAGGCCGATATCTGAAGGTACAGACGAGGTAACTTTCAGTTTGATCCCGTTAGAAGCTACAACAGTGGTGAGATGTGAACACAGAGAGCTTTCTCTCTGGTCACCTGTTGATCCAGTCAGTGAAGCTACAGACGTGGTTTTGGTTTGAGGGATTAGACCGTCTCCGTCATGGTGCTGGGTTTTTACATGGTCGGTTTTCCTGTTTTATTTTGACGAATCCTCCGTATGACACCGGGGATTCGTTCTTTGGACTTGTAGGCGGAATTCCTCTTTTCCTAGGACCGGGGACAGTACCGGCCTCTCGGAGGGTTACCCGGCGATCTGATTCTCGTCTGGCGGCGGAGAAAACGGCGAATGTCGACGGAAATTCGTTCTGCAGGTTAAAGTGGCAGAACACGGGGCAAGTTATCCGTTTCTCCTTTGGGATCCAAAAATGTTAACGCATGATGGGGGTTAGAAAAGTGAAAACCAGGTCATTCAAAATGACATGCAGGCCTCTCTTTGTTTCAACCACATGGTAAAGCCCTAACAAAAGGTACTTCCGAGCATGTACATTGCAGGATTTTTTTTTTTTTTTTGTTTACTTTCACTTTTTGTTTCAAACTTGTCTTTTCTTCATTTTACCTGCCTGCCTGGTGTCTTGAATTTGGGGAACTTCCCAGCCTGCAAACCCCGGCCTCCAATAGACCTCCTCTAGAGTGTTCCAGCCTTCGCTGCCGGTCTCCTAGTTCCTGGCCATTCTCCAGTCATCCCCCGCCAATCTCCAGACCTGCTCCCCCAACAGCCCTCTGGTCTGGTTGCCCTCCTGAGAGGCTTCGCCGGTGTCCCCTGCCCCCATCTGCCTTCGATCTCATGCTCAGCCTTCCAGTTCCTGGTTTCACGTGCTTGTCAGTTGTGGTTTTTGCTGCAAGCTTTTGTTGTTAAAGCTCGCCTTTTGTTCATTTTGTTTGCAAAGCTGGTGCATCTGGCCCACGGTGTCCCCGTTACCAAGTAGTGCCACAACAGCTATATCATAACAGTTTTTCACATGTTTTATGTATTTTGGGTTCAGATTGTCTGTCAAAGAAGAACAGTGATGCAGAGCTGGAGCAGATCTTAAACAAGAGTTCATGTATGAGAACCACACTTCCTGTTTGCAGACATGAAGACATCAGCAGAGACATGGACAGCTTACTTTGTACAGTGCTGCTCTCACTGGCTGTCTGCGGTCCAGCTCTGGTTCTGGTTCTGGACATCAGCTCCTCCTCAGGAACAGGACTCATCTTCCTCGTTCTGTGGAGACATTTCTTTATCACTAAAATGATTTCTTGGTTGGTGATGAAAACATCCAGATTTGGACCAAAGTGTAGAAGCTCAGAAGTTCAGTTCAAGTTTTATTACGTTTCTGTTCAGTCTGGAATGAACAGTTCTTTTATTTCAACTCTCCTGCTTTCATAAACAATAATGAGCTGCTTTCCTGATGAAACATGTAGTGATCGGTCTGTACTTTGTTTAAACAAAGTCAACACTTCCTGCAGCTCCTTCAAAGTAAAAGTCCTCATGAAAGAGAGCTGATTGGGTCCTTTACTGAGTCTCAGAGTCTTCAAGCTTTAGCTCGAGTCAGTGAGGTTAGAAGAGCTGGACATGTGTGAGGCTAGTTCATAAAAGTTCTCTTACTTTGAGTCTGAGGGTCCAGGTTCAGGACTGAGGTCCGGAGGAGCATCTTTGGACCGATGACTCTTCATAGACTGACAGATGGATCCTGGAGACTCTGCTCTGGACTGAACTCTGCAAACATCAAGAGGGTTTAATTCAGAATGAATCTTTGATAACAACAAAGACCTTAAAGTAGATCTGAATACACAAACTACTGTACTGCATATATATAGAAGGCTTTAAAGTGTGTATTAGTCCTCTTGGATTACACCACAGCCTTTCTAGGTGACTGACAGCTGTCACTGAGACGAAGACGAAGAACCTCAAACTCTACATCTCTAAATCTATAGAAACATTGTCAGAGGTCCAGGAAGTGAACATGAGTTGTTCTGAAGGAGTTCATAGAAGTTCTCTTACTCTGAGTCTGAGGGTCCAGGTTCAGGACTGAGGTCCGGAGGAGCATCTTTGGACCGATGACTCTTCATAGACTGACAGATGGATCCTGGAGACTCTGCTCTGTCCTCCTCTTCCTCCTCATAACCACTCATCTTCTGATCTGACGTCAGTCTGAGAGTTAAACAGGAACACTGACTGTGAGCTCACGGCACAAGAATCAAGTTTGATCGAGAGACACACACACACACACACGCACACTCTCACTCACTCACTCACACACACACACACACACACACGCAAAATCTCGCTCACTCACTCACACACACACACACACACACACGCACACTCACTCACTCACTCACTCACTCACTCACTCACACACACACACACACACACACACACTCTCACACACACTCACTCTGCTTCAGCTTCTCTCCTTCTGCTCCGTCGACTCTAAATGAAGTCTAAACTGAAACAACACTTGAGGTTCCTGAACGCATCGCTCTCTCTTTTCCGGTAAGCGTATTGCATCACTTCCGGTTGCCAGCTTAGCAGCTCGCGATGTCTTCCTCTCCCCCTCTCGCTCCCTCTTGCTCAGAGTGTCTCATGTAGAGCTATTCCTCTGCCTCCCTTAATGATAATGGTACCTGCAACAAGTGTAGTTCATTTGCTGGTTGGAGGCAGTTCTAAGTGGGTTAGATGCACGGCTCCGCACCATCGAAGCTCAGACAGTTACGCTAGTTAGCCCGCCTCCCCCCATAGCCGGTGCGAAGCCTTTAGCATTAGCCTCTGTTAGCTGTCCCCCGGCAGCCCCCGAGCAGCCGGATGGCTGGGTGACTGTTCGAAAGGGTTTTAAGTCTAAACAGAATCCCACTGAGCACCGCCAACCTCTTCACGTTTCGAACCAGTTTTCCCCACTCAGCGACGCACCCGCTGAGAAACCCACTCTGGTTATAGGTAGCTCCATAGTCAGAAACGTGAAGATAGGGAAGCCAGGGACCAAAGTCATATGCATCCCGGGGGCCAGAGGGTCGGAGGTCACTAAAATTAATGTGGAATCGGTGTGTACTTATGCCAAGACAATGTCGGACACCGTAGTTTTCTCTGGCCCTCTCCCCAATCTGATCAATGATGACATGTATAGCCGCATGTCGTCATTCAACCGCTGGTTGTCCAGGTGGTGCCCAGCAAACAATGTGGGTTACATAGATAACTGGCAGACTTTCTGGGGAAAGCCTGATCTGATGAGTCGAGACGGCATTCATCCAACTTGGGATGGAGCGCGTCTCATTTCTGCGAACATGGCCAAGTTGATTAGCGGACTTAATCCATGACCCAGAGTTCAGACCAGGAAGCAGAAGCAGAGTTGTAGTCTTCCACCCTTCTCTGCACTTCCATTCGAGCAGTTACCCACCCTTAACCTTAACTCTATAGAGACTGTGTCTGTCCCACGGCCACTTAAATTAATTAAATCAAAAGTAACCAGAAGAGGAGTCATACAAAATAACCTCATAAAGGTTAACATCACTACTGCCACAGTGCAACAAAAGAAAAGAATTAAATGTGGACTCCTAAATATTAGATATCTGTCATCTAAAGTTGTATTAGTAAATGATTTAATATCAGATAATCACATTGATTTATTGTGTCCTACTGAAACCTGGCTGAGGCATGAAGAATATGTCAGCCTAAATGAATCAACTCCTCCAAGTCATATTAATACTCACATTCCTCGAGGCACCGGCCGAGGAGGTGGAGTAGCAGCCATCTTTGACTCAAGCCTATTAATGAATCCTAAACCTAAACTAAACTACAACTCATTTGAAAGCCTTGTTCTTAGTCTTTCACATCCAACCTGTAAAACATTACAGCCAATTCTATTTGTTATACTGTACCGGCCACCAGGTCCATATTCAGAATTTATATCTGAATTTTCTGAGTGTTTATCAAGTTTAGTCCTTAAAACTGATAAGGTTATTATTGTAGGAGATTTTAATATTCATGTGGATATTGACAATGATTGCCTTAGTATTGCATTTATCTCATTGTTGGACTCGATTGGCTTCTGTCAGAGTACAGAAACCCACTCACTGCTTTGGCCACACCCTCAACCTTGTTCTTGCATATGGCATTGACATTGAGCATTTGGAGGTCTTCCCACAGAACCCTCTTCTGTCAGACCATTACCTCATATGTTTTGAGTTCATACTCCCGGAGTGTACACCGTTAGTCAAAAGTTTACACCAGATGTCTAACTGACAGTGCTGTAGCTAAATTTATAGAAGCGATTCCTTCTGCATTTGATTCAATACCACGTCTGGAAGAATCACGCTTAGTTTGGCGAGATAGTCTTAAAACATATAAAAAGGCTCTCCGTAATGCCAGAGCAGCCTATTACTCATCAGTAATAGAGAAAAATAAGAACAACCCCAGGGTTCTCTTTAGCACTGTAGCCAGGCTGACAGAGAGTCACAGCTCTGTGGAGCCGTGTATTCATATAGACCTCAGTAGTAATGACTTCATGAACTTCTTCAATGAAAAGATTTTAACTATTAGAGTCTAGATTGATGCTCTCTTGCCCTTAACTACTGCCGATCTGTCATCAAGAGGAGTGGCCTTGGAAACGGCTGTATGCCCTGGTGTATATTTGGATAGCTTTTCTCCCATTAACCTAGACCAATTGTCCTCAATGGTTTCTACTTCTAAACCGTCTACCTGTCTCTTAGACCCCATCCCAACGAGGCTGCTTAAAGACGTGTTGCCTTTAATTGGCACCTCTCTGCTGGATATTGTTAATGTGTCTTTGCTAACAGGCCATGTACCACATTCCTTCAAAGTAGCTGTAATTAAACCTCTCCTGAAAAAGCCCACTCTTAATCCAGAGGTGTTGGCTAACTACAGACCAATCTCTAACCTTCCCTTCCTCTCTAAGATCCTTGAGAAAGTAGTCGCAAATCAGTTGTGCGACTTCCTACATCAGAATAGTTTATTTGAGGAGTTTCAGTCAGGATTTAGACAACACCACAGCACAGAGACCGCACTGGTGAAAATTACAAATGACCTCCTAATTGCATCAGATAAAGGACTCATCTCGTTACTGGTATTATTAGACCATAGTGCTGCGTTCGACACCATTGATCATGACATCCTATTACAGATCAGTCGATCGGCATTTCAGGTACCGCACTAAGTTGGTTTAAATCCTATTTATCAGATCGATCTCAATTTGTATTTGTAAACGATGAAGCCTCAATGACCACCAACGTTAATCACGGAGTTCCACAAGGTTCTGTGCTTGGACCAATTTTATTTACCTTATATATGCTTCCTTTGGGCAATATTATCAGGAAACACTCCATAAACTTTAATTGTTATGCAGACGATACTCAATTATATCTATCGATCAAACCAGAGGAGACCAACCAGCTCGATAAAATTCAAGAATGTCTTAAAGACATAAAAACATGGATGACCTGCAACTTCCTGATGTTAAACTCAGACAAAACTGAAGTTATTTTACTGGGCCCTGAACACCTCAGAGATCAATTATCTGGTGATGTGGTTTCTGAAGATGGCATTGCCCTGGCATCCAATACCACTGTAAAGAATCTAGGCGTTTTCTTTGACCGAGACTTGTCCTTTAACTCCCACGTTAAGCAAATCTCAAGGATTGCTTTTTTTCATCTACGTAACATTTCAAAAATCAGGCACATCTTGTCTCAAAAAGATGCAGAAAAGCTGGTTCACGCGTTTGTTACTTCCAGACTAGATTACTGCAACTCCTTATTATCAGGCTGCTCTAATACGTCTCTTAAATCCCTCCAGTTGATCCAGAATGCTGCAGCTCGTGTACTCACAAAAACTAAGAAAAGAGATCACATTATTCCTGTATTAGCTGCTCTGCACTGGCTCCCTGTAAAATCAAGAATCACATTTAAAATTCTTCTCCTCACCTACAAAGCCTTGATTGGTGATGCACCATCATATCTTAAGGAGCTTGTAGTACCATATTGCCCCACTAGAGAGCTGCGCTCACTAAATGCGGGGCTACTTGTGGTTCCTAGAGTCCTAAAAAGTAGGATGGGAGCAAGAGCCTTCAGTTATCAAGCTCCTCTTTTATGGAACCAGCTTCCACTTTCAGTCCGGGAGGCAGACACAGTCACCTCATTCAAGAATAGACTTAAGACTTTCCTGTTTGATAGTGCTTATAGTTAGGGCTGAATCAGGTTTGCCCTGGTCCAGCCCCTTGATATGCTGCTATAGGCTTATAGGCTGCTGGGGGATGTTTTAGGATACACTGAGCACCTCTCTCCTCTTCTCTCTCTCCTTATGGATACATTTACATCTCTCCATTGCACCTTATTAACTCTGCTTCCTCCCCGGAGTCGTTGTGACTTCACGTCTCATAGGGTCCATTGGACCTGGAGGTGTCTGATGCCTGGTGAGCCGGCCTCCTGCCATTGGCCCTGCTGATCGCCCCGCCCCCCCTCCTCTCTACCTCCTTCTGTTTCATGGATTGGAGTTCCATTCATACATTGTCATATTCATGTAATGTGTTTATGTAACTTTGTAAATGCTGTTCATTCTGTACACATGACATCTATTGCTTCTGTCCATCCGGGGAGAGGGATCCTCCTCTGTTGCTCTCCTGAAGGTTTCTTCACTTTTTTCCCTGTCAAAGGTTATTTTTGGGGAGTTTTTCCTGATTCGATGTGAGGTCCTGGGACAGGGATGTCGTATGTGTACAGATTGTAAAGCCCTCTGAGGCAAATTTGTAATTTGTGATATTGGGCTATACAAAATAAACTGAATTTATGTAGAAGTGTGAGCTCACGCACAAGAATCAAGACAAACAAGTTTGATCAAGATACACACACACACACGCGCACACACACACACTCACGTGCGTGTGCGTGTGCTCACATTATTAATACGATGTGTTCATGAACAGGTTGAATTAAAATAAGTTTTGGTTAAAATGTTTCTTTATCTTTAAAGCAGAAAGATCTTTCTGTGTAAAGAACTAGAACCTTCATGTTCCTCTGGATCTGAAGCTTTCTGTGACAGGAGGAAGTGGGTTCAGGTGAACCTCCTTTCATCTGACCCTCAGGAGCCCCCCAGGGCCAGGTCCTGGATCATGATGTCCCTGTCCTGACCCCCATGAGGGCTCTAACCCTCAGGAGCCCCCCCAGGATCAGGTCCAAGGAGAGGAGACGGGAGGAGTTCTTTTTTTAATGACTTTTTCAACATGCTAAACTATAACTTAAAACTCACTTTGTATAACAAGCGATTTATTAATCTTATGCACCTGTGAAATCATAAAGATTCATGCAAATTACACCCAAATTAAACTTTTAAGATAAAGTTATTCAGTCTGCTGAAGGTCCCTTTACAAAAGAGAAAGAAATCCAGAACAACAAAGTCAAATCTCCTTAATTCCAGTTGATTTTTAATTATCAAATGTACATCGTCTCAGGGTATCGTTTCATATTTTTTTTAAAAAAACACCCATTCATTAATACAAAATGAGAAGTTATTTATTCCCCCATAGAAAAAAAACATCCTCAAGTATCAAAAGTAGCAACGATTAGGCAACAAGATCCAGGTGAGATGATTTAAACCCTGATGATTTATACAGGATTTACACACATAATAATAAAAAACACACACATATTTGACCAAATGCTCCGGTCAGATCTATTCATGTGAAAACTACAGCACGTGATTAAGTAGTCAGTTGTCCAGTGCAGGAAAAAGCAGCTTTTTAAACGGTCACTGATTCGTTGTGGCGACGTTACGCAATCACGGGATTCTGGGAACTAAGAAAAAAAAAAAAACAATAATCAATAATCAGTAGTCGGTCCACAGGTCCAGTTGTCTGCTTGTAATTGAGATGTTAAGACTGTTTTGTGTGTGTTATCGAGAGCTTCACGATCAAAAAGTGACCTCCCGGAAGTCAAAGTTTAAACGCGTCAAATTTTCACCTGCGTAATTTCAGTTTATTTTTTTAAAATATTTTTGTATTTCAAAAGTTTGGCTGGGTCCAAAAACCTTTTTTTCCCCCAAATCCAGTTTGGATTTCGAGCTTCTACATCGATCTCAAGTATGAGAACCACCATCGAGCAAAATGTCTCAATTAATCTTTTTCAGGGGCATCAAAAAAAACGAGATCTCGCTTTTCCAGTCAAGCTTTAGGCCAGATTATTGTATATTTCATCATTTGGCCTCCCCGACTCCCTTCAGAAAATATGTCCAACTAACAGACCAGAGTCTCCATTTAACTCCATTTTTTTAAAATTATTGTGGTTTGGCAGATCGAGACATCCGAAAGCAAAAATGTACACAAACTTTATTCAGCGCCTCGTTCGTTGGACAGTAAACTCGCAGTGCGACTAATGTCGCCCGCTCAAAAACAGGGGATGCAAAATGGTTGGGGAGGATTTGGCAGCGGCGGCGTTTTTTTTTTTTTTTTTTTTTCTTCCTCTTCTTCTTTTCTTGGCGCATCACGGGACGCTGACGTTGAAGGGGGAGCCCGGGACGTGGTCTTCGCCCCACTTGACCACCAGGACGTAGTTGCCCCGCTCCTTCAGCATGTAGCTCACGTTGTACTGCAGGCTGCCCACATGCTTGACCAGGACCTCCTCGCAGGGGGCCTGAGGGCCGTGGACCCCCACCAGGAGCATGTTCTTACCTGGGGAGAGGAGAGAGGACGCAGCTTCAACACATGGAGCATATAGACTTCTATACAACCAGAGGAGTCGCCCCCTGGTGGTCAGTAGAGAGAATGCAGCTTTAACACATGAAGCATAGACTTCTATACAACCAGAGGAGTCGCCCCCTGGTGGTCAGTAGAGAGAATGCAGCTTTAACACATGAAGCATATACTTCTATACAACCAGAGGAGTCGCCCCCTGGTGATCAGGAGAGAGAATGCAGCTTTAACACATGAAGCATAGACTTCTATACAACCAGAGGAGTCGCCCCCTGGTGGTCAGTAGAGAGAATGCAGCTTTAACACATGAAGCATATACTTCTATACAACCAGAGGAGTCGCCCCCTGGTGATCAGGAGAGAGAATGCAGCTTTAACACATGAAGCATAGACTTCTATACAACCAGAGGAGTCGCCCCCTGTTGGTTAGGAGAGAGAATGCGGGGTTAAGACACTTCAGCTTCACCTCTCAAACCGGACGTTGAATCCTGGTACTTACTCCTGATCTAATCCATCACAACAGCAAGCGTTTACCCCCAAATGACCGGCTTCTCCCTTATTGGTTCACGCCAACATCGCAGGTGAATCTACAGTGACATCGTGTTGTGGGCGGAGTCTTCCTTACCGGCCTTGCTGCAGTCGACTGAGAAGTTGGCTCTCTGGCCTGCGAAGGCCTTGCCGAGGCCGGGCCCTCGGCTCAGCACCTTGCTGGCGTCGGAGTTGGTCAGCCAGGGCACGGCGCTGATGCTGGACGCCCTCAACGCCGGATCCACCGTCAGGGTCGACGTCTCGCTGGCGTTGGTTATGCTCACCAGCCGAGAGCCTGAGAGAATGGAGGGGAAAGCAACCGGAACTTAAAGTCACCGTTGAACAGGTTCAGATCCGTTCAGCTGTCAACGGACAGAAAGAGTGGAGTCCACCACCGTACCTGTGACTTTGGCCTTGAAGGGACTGCCACTGATGTGGTTCGGTCCTCCGTATTTGATGCTGATCAGGTAGTTGCCGGGCGCCATGGGGGTGTACAGCACCTTGTAGCCCTCCGGAACCTCCTTGCAGTCCATCTTGACCTTGGACGGACCCTCGATGGTGACGGCCAGCGCCCCGGGGCCCGCCTTGGTGTTGTTGATGGTGAACTCCGACTGGTTTCCTGCCAGGTGGGTCAAAGAGAACAGCCGTGGTTGTCACGGTGTTGAGGTCCTTTGGTCAATTAAATTCGTAATTTCGTTACGCATTAGTAACAGACGGACGCGGTGAACCCACCTGTCGTGCCTCTCTCCAGTCCGGCCCCGTACGCCGAGACCAGACCGGGGTCTCCGGTCTGTCCCGGTTCTCCGACTCGGACCTGGAAAGGACTACCTGGGATGTGAGAGCCGTTGAACTTGACGTCGATGGCGTGGACGCCGTTCTCTCTGGGGATGAACCGGATAGCGTACTTGTCTGGAGGGACGGGACGGAAAATTTGGTTACCTGAAGTCCAGACAGACAGGCAGGCAGACAGACAGGCAGGCAGGCAGACAGACAGGCAGGCAGGCAGACAGACAGGCAGACACAGACCTCTTTCCAGCTCCGTGACGACACACTCCTCCAGAGCTCCAGAGGGACTGTGGACTTTGGCCTCCATCTTGCCCTGCGCGCCGTTCAGACGCACCGCAAAGGATGCTGGGTGATTCACCTTCAGACCAGACTCCTAGCGAGGCCGGACACACACACACACACACACACACACACACACACACACTCGTGAACTACTAATTCTCTCCACGCCTCTTTGTTCTCCGTCCCTTATTCTTACCTGAGCTCCTGTCGGTGCAGCTTCAGCAGACGGAGGCAGAGGTGTATATAACATGTATATTATTATGTAATATGTATTACATAACATGTATATTATTTTAATTATTGTGTTTTCTCTGTATTTAGATATTTCTCCTTCTGCATTTCCATCATTGGCTTAGAGATCACCATGGTTACTTCCCTGGACAGCTGATGCCACATGCTCAAGTGTACAAAAAAAAAAAGTGAATTATATGTGAAATGTAAATATGTCAGATTTAGAGTAAAAATATTATATAATTTTAGATTATATTGCTTATATCCTTTGAATGTGGTTCTTGAAGAATTGAGAGTAATATTATATTATTTCTACAAAACTCTGATTAATTTTACGAAAGAAGCCAAAGTCACGTCATACATTTATAATAGAATAAGATGTGACATAGTAAATTATTGACGGAATTTAACGTTTAAAGAAATGCAACCGCACAAGAATTTAGACTAAATAAAATTGGCAAAGTTTAAAATGATTTAAAATGGCATTATACTATAATTAGATATTAAAATACACTTGCTATTTTAATAATACACTTTATTTACCATATTTCTTACTGTCAATTTGAATTGCACCGTGTTTGTTTATTGTTACTCCTACACACTGCGATCTGCAACCTCACCAGTAGATGGCGCCACATGCTCCACGCCGCCCCTTTAAGAACGCTGACTGATGAATTATAAGATAAGACGTAAATAATAATAATGAGCGCGTTGCAGACTGAACCGAGAAGACAATAAACAAACTACAGTCGGCAGGAGGTCTGCCTCGGTCTGCTGTAACTAGGCAACCCAGGAGCTGATGATGATGATGATGAAGACGGTGCTGTTAAAAAGCCTTTAAATGAAACACAAGAGAAACACCAGCAGTTCCACACCAGACGGAGGAGGGATGACCAGAGCCAGGCAAACGGTCCAGAGGGGAGATTTTTACTAACCAAATTTATTATTATAATAGGTTTGTGGATGAATTGTCATATTTTTCTAAGTAAGCTAAGATGCACTTATATACAAATTAAAATAATAAATCTAAATATACAATCTAAATAAAAAACATAACATATAAATCAAAAAATATGTATAAATCAAAAATATAAATACACATATAAATAAAAAATATATATTTTTGATATCGTGCAGCCCTAATGAAAAGTATCTAAATAATAAATTATATATTTATACATTGAATTATTTAGTTGACCAACACGATTCTTAACTAAAATAACCAAATAATTGTATATTTATTAATCAATCTTTGAATTTGCAGCTTTTTTTCCCCCCTATTCTACAGGATTGTTAAATCTAATTTATTTGCTGTTTTTGGTAGGTTGGACAATTTAAAGACATTTTCTTACATTTTATATAATAAATTACATAACTAATGAAAATAACTGAGACTTCCACCTTCGTGGTTCCCGTCAGAGCCTCTGGAGTCGGTGCGTTTGCCTGGCCGTGGTCACGTCCATGAGGCCAGTTGCATAAAAAAGGGAAATATTTAACATTTACCCCGATTATCTGTACGAATGCAAAGGTTCGACTGACGTGGGCTCTGTAAGGGCATTGAAGCTCACTTAATAACCGTGTTGATTTTGAGATCATAAGTGGGGGTTTTGGGAGCTAAAAATCATCAAGTTTGCATCCTTAAAGTGGATTTCAGGGCAGTATTGATTTTACGCTCCCCCCCCCCCCCCATAAATGTAATCCCAATAAACCAAACCAGTCGAACCGTCACACCCCCATCATCTTCCCCGTGCTGGGTTTTTTTTTTATGCAACCGTGCCCGCCGCGGAGCCCTCTCGGCTGGGTGCGGAGGTGTCTCCTCGTGCCTCACCTGAAGGCCGGTAACAGCCAGGCGGCGGGCGTCGTTCGCCGGAGCGACGACGGGAACGAGGAAGGGGCTGTCGGGGATGTGCTGCTCGTTGAACTTCACGGAAATCTCATAGTCACCTGGGAGGAGGAAGAGGAGGAGACGAGGTCACAAGGTCGCTCAGAGAGCCTGCCGTCGACGGACAACCATATGTGTGTGTGTGTGTGTGTGTGTGTGTGTGCGTGTTGGCTCTACCGGGGTCCTGAGCGACGTAAGCAACGCCGCAGGAGCCGTCTTTGCGGTCGTCGAAGGAGATCTCCGCCCGGCTCGGCCCCTCCACGGCGATGGACAGACCGCCGGCGCCGGCCTCCCTCGTCCAGATACTGAACTCGGCTGGGGTGAGAGAGAGAGTGAGAGAGAGAGTGAGAGAGAGAGTGAGAGACGGTGACCTGAAGAAAAAGCCACAACACCGAGAGCTCTTTCCCACAGATTTGACAGTTTTTCATGACCACCGAGTCGAGCTTTTCTTATTTTATGATAATCAAGCAAGTTAAAAGCTAAATAATAGCACTTTTTTTTGCTGTGTGAATTTTCTAAGTAAACTAGCGTCATGCGTTTATGAATGTGTGTGTGTGTGTGTGTGTGTGTGTGTGTGTACCTGGCTCCCCTGCCAGTGCTCCCTCCAGTCCGGGACCTCCCGCTCTGACCTTGGCGGCGCCGCCCTCTCCCAGGGGCCCCACGGTGAACTGGAAGGGGCTGCCCGGCACGTGCACGCCCCGGTACCTCACGCTCACGCTGTGCACGCCCATCTCCGTGGGCACGAAGCGCACGCAGTAGGTGTCGTTGCCCACGGCGACCAGCTCGGCGGGCTGCCGGGCGCCGGAGGGGGACGTGACCTCGGCAGTGACGTCCTGCAGGTCGATTGCTGCAAAGACAGAGCGAGAGAGTTTTAATAACTGTGTAATTATTTATAAAATACATAGTACTTGGTGTGGTGGTGAAGAGAAAGGAAACAATGAGGAAGGAAATAAGGAAACCTTGTGCGGCCAAGCAAGCTTATTTTGTTCTCTTTTCCTTGATCCTACAACGCACCCTCCACCCGGGCATCAACGACCCCTCGTCAACCCCAGCCAGCGCCACACCGGAGAGGCCGGAGGGAGCGAGAGGAGGCGAGGAGGAACCAGCTCACTGGAGGGAGGACGAGGGGGAAGAAGAGGAGGAAGAGAAGAGGGATAGAAGGAGAAAAGAAGGAGAAGCTCAGGCGGAAAAGAAGAATCACAAAGAGATAAAGAGGAGAAAAATGCAGAAGGCAGAATGTACAAATAAAAGGAAAGGAGGAAGAAGAAGAGGGAAGGATGGAAAGGAGATCAAGAAAGGACAGAATACACGGCCATCGGTCGCCTTGAGCCTTAAGATTAGCAAGGTTGGAAAGGTGTGTGTGTGTGTGTGTGTGTGTGTGTGTGTACCTGGTATCTTCAGACTGAGGTCGCACACACTCCCCACGCTGGAAACAGACGCCGCCTTCTGTCGCCGGGTGATGCTCTCCCGGATACGACCCTCTCCCGTGACCCGCACCGTGAACGGACTTCCTGTTGACACACACACACACACACACACACACACAATAAATACGTTTTCCCTTTAATGGTTTACTTAAAATATCACCATTACAATTTCACCTTTAAAAAAGGAGTTTGAATCAATAACTATGTTTCTAGACGAAGAATCTACAATACCGACAGAGAAAGTCATTGTTGTTGTTGTTGTTTACCTGGCACGTGTTCCTCTGCAAAGCGGATGGAGACGATGTAGTTCCCCGGCTCCGTCGGACAGTAGGCGACCTGACACGTGCCGTCCTCCAAGTCCTCCGTCTGGATGTCCACCTTGCTGGGCCCCTCGATGGCCAGCGCCAGGCCGCCGTAACCTGCACGGCGACACGGGACACGTGAGACACCGGGGCGGCTCCTCGACCAATCAACACCAAGTTATCACAGCGGGGTAAAAGGTCACCGGGGGTTCGCCGGCACACTGACCGGCGTCCCGCGTGTCGACCACGAAGCTGGCGTTGTCGAAGGTGGTCCCCTGGACGAGGCCGTCGCCGTGAGCTTTGACTTGGCTGGCGTCGCCGATCTCGGACTGGACCACCATGATGGTGATGGGGCTGTTGGCCACGTGGCGGCCGTTCTTCAGGATGCTCACCTGGTGCTCGCCCACCTCACGGGGGATGAAGGAGATACCTGGAGGGGGGGGGGGGGGGGACGGACATGGTGGTGAGACAGGAAACAGACAGGAGGGAAAGGAAACAGTAAGGAGGGGAAGGAAAGGAAACAAGGGGGAGGAAGAAAAGAGAGGGCAAAGAGGTAGAGAAGAGGAAGGAAGGATGGAGAGAAAAGAGAAGGGTAGTAAAGAGGGGGATGAGGAAGAAAGTGGAAGGAAGGAAGCAGAACGGGGGAAATAGAGAAGGGGATGAGTAAGTGAAGTGGAAGACAGGAGGGAAAGGAAATCGTAAGAGAAGTGGAAGGAAAGGAAACAAGGGGGAGGAAGAAAAGAGAGGGCGATGAGGTAGAGAAGAGGAAGGAAGGAAGCAAGCAGAATGGAGGAATAGAGAAGGGGATGAGGAAGTGAAGAGGAAGGAAGGAGAGAAAGGAACCCGTAAGAGAAGTGGAAGGAAGGAAGGTGAGAAAGAAGTGGAAGGAAAGTAAACAAGGGGGAGGAAGAGAAGAGAGGGCAATGAGGAAGAGAAAAGGATGGAAGGAGAGTGACAAAATAGGAGGAAGAAAAAAGATTGGGGTGAGAAAGAAGAAGAAGAGGGGAAGGAAGTAGAGGGAGAAAACAGAAGGGGAGAAGTAAAGAGAGGTGGATGAGCAAGAGAAGAGGAAGGAGGAAGAGAGTGGAAGTAAACAGCAAGAATATGAAGAAGGAAAGGTACGAAGAAAAGGGAAAAAAAGAGGGAGAAATTCGCAGACGACGAAATAAAATGAAATCGGGGGAAGAGAGAGAGAGTTTGTGTGTGTGTATGTGTGTGTGTGTGTGTGTGTGTGTGTACCGATGTGGTTGTTGGCCATCCTCTTCAGCAGGCAGGGCTCGTCGCGGCCGGACGGCGACACGATGCTGGCGGTCAGCAGGCTGAGGTCCGTCTCACTGATGTCCAGAGAGAAGTCTGCTGCAGAGCCCAACTTCACCTGAGAGCGGCGCTGGTTGTCCTCTGAGGGAGGGAGATAGGGAGGGAGAGGGAGGGAGAGAGTGAGGGAGGGAGAGAGGGAGGGAGAGAGGGAGGGAGTGGGAGTGGGAGAGGGAGTGAGGGAGGGAGGGTGTGAGGGAGAGAGAGAGAGAGTGAGTGAGTGAGTGAGTGAGTGAGTGAGTGAGTGAGTGAGTGAGTGAGTGAGTGAGTGAGAGAGAGAGAGAGAGGGAGAGAGAGAGGGTGTGAGGGAGGGAGGGTGTGAGGGAGAGAGAGAGAGGGAGGGAGGGAGAGAGGGTGGGAGTGAGGGAGAGGGAGGGAGAGAGGGTGGGAGTGAGTGAGTGAGTGAGTGAGTGAGTGAGTGAGAGAGAGAGAGAGAGAGAGAGAGGGAGGGAGGGAGAGAGAGAGGGTGTGAGGGAGGGAGGGTGTGAGGGAGAGAGAGAGGGTGTGAGGGAGAGAGAGAGAGGGTGTGAGGGAGAGAGAGAGAGGGAGAGAGAGAGAGAGAGAGAGAGAGAGAGGGAGTGAGGGAGAGATGGTGTGTGTGTGATGGAGGGAGTGTGTGTGTGTGATGGAGTGAGAGTGTGAGTGTGAGAGTGAGGGAGAGAGGGTGTGTGTGTGTGATGGGAGTGTGTGTGTGTGAGTGATGGAGGGAGTGTGTGAGTGTGAGTGAGTGAGTGAGTGAGTGAGTGAGTGAGGGTGTGTGTGTGTGTGTGGGAGGAAGGGAGAGAGAGTGAGAGAGTGTGTGTGTGTTCTGACCGGTGATCCTGGCGGTGAACGGGCTGCCCGCGATGTGCTTGTTGTTGTACTTCACCAGGATGTTGTAGTCCCCGGTCAGAGTGGGCAGGTAGCTGACGCTGCACGTCCCGTCCTTGTTGTCCACGCAGCTGATGTCGGCTTTGGAGGGACCCTCGATGGCCAGGTCCAGACCCCCTGGAGAGAGAGACACACACACACACACACACACACACAGGTAATCAATAATCCTGGTCCCGATCACATCTGATGACGGCCATCTTGGAGCCCACGCACCTTCCGAGGCGTCCTCCGTGAAGACGGTGAAGGTGGCCACCTTGTTGGCGACGCCGTAGCTCAGACCCGGACCGTAGGCTGTGACGTTGGGGCTGCTGGCGTGGTTCACGTAGAACTGAAGGGGAGACTCTGCAACACACACACACACACACACACACGTTAACATTTACAGGTAAAAGAAATCCGGACAGCACTCTATTTCACCTCTCTAACTAGGTGTGTGTGTGTGTGTGTGCGCTCTAACCTGGGATGTGTGTGCCGTTGTACTTGATGTGCATCTCGTGCAGGCCGGCCTCGGTGGGCGAGTACTGCACCGTGACCGTCCCATCCAGGTTGTCCGAGATCACCGGCTGAGCCGATTTACCTGAAGGCATCAGCACCTCACCTGAGGGGGAGGAGTTAGAGAGGGGGAGGAGTTAGAGACACAAATATTCTGTTCATATTCCCATTCGATTGCCATAGTTATGACTTATTTTTGATATAAAGTAGATATCTTGTATAGATTTAGTCTTACGGTGGAGCAGTTGTCATCTTGCATACTCCCCTTATTATTATCATCATCAGGTTAAAGGTTAAAGGTTATTCCCAGCGGCCTCCCTCTCACCTGTGATCTCTCCCTTCCTGAAGGAGAAAGGAATCACCATGTCGAACGGCCTGAAGCCGCTTCCATTGACGCCGATGGGCTCCGACGTCACCTGGAGGAGACAGACGGAGTCAACGCGGAGAACTACTTCCTGTGTGAGCGACACGCTGCTGCAGCATCCAAGCCCCGCCCCCACACACACACACACACACAAAGGGGCATCCTGGGAAGTGTAGTGCGATGGAGCAGAGAAGAAGAAGGAGGAGGAGGATGACTCTGATGCAGCCACAGCGATGAAGAGTGCACTGGGGAAGAAGAAAGAGCGCGAAACCACCACAACAACAACAACAAACACACCCCCTGTGTCCTCAAACACGCGTAACCATGGCAACGCCTTCTGCAACACATCACACTAGGCGTTTGCTGCGATCCCATTGGCTGAGACAAAAAGAGAAGCGATGACATGGAGGAGAAGCGGGGCAAGCAAAAAGAGAGATGAAGTTTTTAAAACCAGCAGCCACCTGCAAGAGAGGAGCAGTTAGAGTGTGTGTGTGTGTGTGTGTGTGAGAGAGAGTGTGTGTCTACCGTGTGTGTGTGTGTGTATGTGTCTACCGTGTGTCATTTTAAAAAGGGAAATTTCACCCAAATAACAAATACATAGATGGCATGTTCAAACTTAGTAAAGTAAGTAAAGAAGTGTGTGTGTGTGTGTGTGTGTATGTCTGTGTGTGTTTGGGGTACACACAGCTCGGGGGGAGGCCAGTTGTCCAGACGTCTGCGCTTGGATCATGGGTACCTCATCAGTGGCCTGAAGACATGACAGTAAGGGTTAAAATCTGACCACACACACAGCTGTGGCATCCTGGGTAAATCTGTAAACTTGAAGGGGACAAAAAGTTAATCTTGAACCAACTTTTCACCATCGTGTGGTCCTTTAAATATTAATAAACATGATTAAATATAAATATAGTGAGATCTCCATCCGTCTTCCGTTCAAGGCTGCAGCAGATGACATGAACCCATTTGGGATCCCCAATCGGAGTCCCGTGAAGCCCCCAATGACGACGCCTCGGCCCCCCTCACCATGACTTTGAAGGGGCTGCGGGGGACGTTTTCCCCCCCGAAGCGGACGTAGATGACGTAGTTCCCGGGCGCCGGCGCCGTGTAGAAGATGTCGAAGGTGCCGTCCTCGTTCTCCAGCACCTCGGCCTCCACCTCGCTGCCGTCGGGCTGAACCACCACGCAGCTCACTTTCCCTTTCCCAGCAGCCTTTGCGTTCACCACCAGGCCCAGCTCCTCGCCGATGGTCACCGTGGGACCCACGCCTGGACCTGGGCCGAGGGATTTTATTAGATTCTTTAATAGTTTTACTCCCCCCAATGTTTAAAAAAAAAAAAAAAAATATATATATATATATATATATATATATATATAAAAAAAAGAAAAAAATATATAATATAAATATAATAAATAAAATATGTATATATACACATATTTTAAAATATATATATATATTTATTTATTTATGAATTATCTATATTTGTTAGTTTAATAATTTAGTCCTATTTATTTTGTATTTATTTATTTCTGTTTGTTTATTCATTTACTCATATTTATTAATTCATCCATTTAATTAATTAATTAATTATATATGTATATTATACACCTGTAAAAACATCACCCGAGGTCACGTACCGGTGACTGTGCACTTGCTGGCGTCTCCGGTTGCCGCGGCGCGGACTCGATAGGGCGAGGCGGGGATGTCGTCGCCGCCGTACTTTATGACGATGGTGTAGCGGCCGGCGCGGTCGGGGATGTAAGACACGCTGTACGTACCGTCACCGTTGTCGTGGATACTGGGCTGCTTGGGTTTACCATCCTGGTCCTGGAGCGGGAGGAGGACGGACAGTTTGAGCGTTACGTTTTTTAAAATGCGTGGGTATAATAACGTGTGTGTGTGTGTGTGTGTGTGTGTGTGTGACTGACGGTGATGAGCACGCTCAGTTGGCCCTGGCCGGCGTCCTTGGCGTCGATGTCGAACTCCACGGGGAAGCTGGCGGGGACGCCGCTGGTCAGCCCGGGGCCGCTGGCTCGCACTTTGCTGGCATCGTGAGTGGGCAGGACCCGGAACTTGAAGGGACTGAAGAGACCACGGACAGCGTTACTACAGACCCCCTCCTTCTACGGGACGGTGCTGACGTGCTCCCGAGCAAGGCACTCACTAACACTGCAGTACGTGGGGATAACTATTTAACTAGTTAATTAAAACTTTCTCCAGATTCCTGAACTCGAGCACTTGTGTGGTGCAGTAACCGCTCCGTACCTGCGGGGGACGTCCTCCTCCGCGTACTTGACGGCCACCGCGTACGGCCCCTCCACGGACGGCGTGTAGGCCACCAGGTGGGTCCCGTCCCCGTTGTCCGTCACCTCCACGGGCTCCGCCACGCCTTTAGGGGCGGAGACGGCCACGGCCAGCGGGGCCACGCCGGCCTTCCTGCAGTCCACGGTGAAGGATTGTGGGATGTTGGCCCTGACCCCGGAGCCCACGCCGGGACCCGACACCTTGACCTTACTGGGGTCCACCTCGTCCGTCACCGGGACCTTGAATGGACTCCCTGGAGGTAACGGGAAAGGGAAGTATTAGCCTTTTAACGATCGACTAATTGCAGTCGCTCCATAAAGTTTATGGCGCCGTCACAAGTGGTTTCTGGGTAATGTGGTTTCTGCATCACAGCCGAACCCGCGGAGCAGCTGTTATGACTCAAGATGGTGAACGAGTCTTTTCTTCTTTCTTTATAACCACATCTTTAGTTTTAAATGTTATACGGGACTCGGCGTTAAAGGGGGCCTTCTTTGGTTTTACGAAAAGTTTAAAGAAAATCCATGTTACCGTTCTACATTTGTAATAATCCGATCCTTTAAGAAAACTCTCTCACCGGGGACGTGCTCTCCTCCGTAGGTGATGTTGACGTCGTAGAGGCCGGGCGTGAGGGGAACGTACTCCACGCTGCAGCTGCCGTCCTTGTTGTCCATGCAGGACATCTTGGACTCCGACGGACCCTCCACGGTGATGCCGAGACCGCCGATACCCGCCCCTCTGGGGGAAGGATCGATACGGTAGTCAAGCAAACGGTTTTGACCTGAAGGTCGAGTCTTTTTTTTTTTCTTCCATTGGCGAGAAGAAAAAAAATAAATAAAAAAAATGTACCTGGTGATGATGTTGAAGTCGTTGGGTTTGCCGGTCAGCGCCTGCTGGAGGCCGGGGCCGGTAGCCACCACCCTGCCGGGGTCACATCCCTCCGTCACGGACACCTTGAACGGGCTCTTGGGAACCGGCGTGTCGTCGTACAGGACGTGGACGCTGTGGACGCCTGAAATACACACAGACAGACAAGCTGATGATGATCGGCACGTTGCTGTCGGTTACGGTTCAAGAGGTCACGGCTTCTTTTTTTTTTTTTACGTTACCGTTCTCGAAGGGAGTGTAATCGACGTTGTAGACCCCGGTGGCGTTGTCGGTGATCTGGCAGTCCGTCAGCGCGCCGGACGGGTTCCTGACCTCCGCCTTCACGTGGTCGCCTCCCCGCCGGGTCAGAGGGCGGGCGTCCACCGTGAACGACGTGGTGGCTTCTCTGAAAACGGCTGCCGGGGGGGAGAGAGAGAAAAGTAAAAAATAGGCCCTTTTACGGGTCGCGGTTGGGCTCTGCTCCGCATGTCGGATTAGACCAACGAGAGGAACCCGGAGGACGTGGGCGGAGGTCTAATGAAAGACTCACTTTGGTTATCCGCCCCTCACAATCGATGTTTACCGTAAAATAATGTCAGCCCTTTAAAAACAGTCCAAAAGCAGCAGATTTGACTTTAAGTTGTTTAGCTTCAACTTCTTCTAGTGGCTCTCGTAGCTTTGTTTTACAGGGGAAAAATAAGGCAATAAAAAGCCACAGCACACCACCTGCTCAGCAGACACACACACACACACACACACACACAAAAGAGACCAGCTGGTGGACACATTGAAGCATTTATCAGATAAAGAGACAGATGTTGAGCTCAGCAGCTGGTGGAGACCCAAAATGGAGCTAAAAGGGCTCAAAATTCAATCACATTGCTCCATAACTGATGGATGAGTTCATAAGAAACTCTTAAATAAACAACAACAACACACGGACTGTCAGATGGACCACAATGCACCTTGTCCTTCCACGCCGGGTCCGAACACTTTGACCTTGGAGGTGTCGACGGCGGCGTCCACCATCACCTTGGCGGGGAACCCGGGCACGGCCTTGCCCCCGTACTTCAGCAGCAGGGTGTACATGCCGGAGGTCAGGGGCACGTAGGTCGCCGTGTACGTCCCGTCTTTGTTGTCCACCACCTCAGTCTTCGCCTTCGCGCCTGAAAAAAACGACACCGTCACGTTTCCACATCCACGTCGCCTGAACGTCTTTAAGGATGTTAAAGACGTTAAAGACTACGACGGCACGTTATCGTCGTGGTGAAGATATTATGTAGAATTTGCAGTTTCCTTTTCCATTTAATAGTTAAAGGATCGTTTCTTTCAGTAAAATACTGAGAAACCAACTTGAGATGATTTAGACCCTCTGATTTTAGACCCTTTATGCCTCAGATGAAAGGTCAGAGGTGGCTGCGTCAACGTATTAATGATGTACAGATAATTAAATTCCTTCATTTGGTTATTAATCTGACTGCACCACAGAAACATCACCGTCCCAAAATATATATAAAAATGTAAAACAAAAGCTATATGAATTCTCTTTCTGAAGGAGACTGATGAGAATCATGTCTAGATATCAGATACCAGCAGCCAGTTAGCTTAGCTTAGCATAAAGACTGGAAACGGGGGGGGAAACTGCTAGCCTGGTTCTGAAAATCCACCTACCAGCACCCCTAAAAGGAACACACGTCTCACAACTAATGGACAACATGTTCAAGCACCGCTAACGGGGTGTGTACTGGTATACTGGTATACTGGTGTACTGGTATACTGGTTACGTTGGCGTTACCAGAGGCTGGTGCGGAGCCAGTCGGACTGGTGGCCGAGGACTCTGGTACGGCCTCCAGGCTGAGTTGACCCGGTCCGGCCCGGGAACAGTCCACGTTCACCACGCTGGTCTCTCCAACCTGCAGAGACGCGACAAGAGTCAGAGGCTCAAAATCCAGAAGCTTTGACGAAACATCGGATTTAACCTGCATCAGGTTTTTATATATAAAAAATAAATAAATAAATAAATAAATAAATAAATTGCTCACCTTGGCTCTTTTCAGGCCCGACCCAGACGCCACCACCTTTGAGGGGTCGAAGGGCATTTGGACGTCGGCCTTGAACGGGGAGCCGGGGATGTGGACCTCCTCGAACAGGATGTTAACCAGGTAGTCCCCGGGCTCGGTGGGCAGGTAGGAGACGGAGCAGGTGCCGTCGCCGTTGTCGGAACACTCGATCTTGGCCTCGGTCGGGCCCTCCACCGTCAGACCCAGACCTCCGGTGCCGGCGCCCTTGGTGTCGATGGTGAACTCCGCAGAGTCACCCACCAGACCTCCCTTCAGACCGGGACCGAACGCCTTCACCTGGAGGGGAAGACGGCGATGGAGCCACTTAGTACTCATTTTGTTTGTATGTTGTTGTTTTTGAACCCCTTGTCCCTTTTTTTTTTTTTAACCACAAACAAGTAAACATTGAAAGGTAAAAGTTGACTAAGTTTTGTAGAAATAAAGATATTTTAATCCATTTTTAGTTTTTACAAGAATTGTACACGTACATTCTTATAAATGTTTTTATTTTTCCTTCTTCTGTATTCTCCATACACATTTTTATATATTAATTTATATATTTGAATATATAATATAAATATAAATATATTAATATGTATACTATAAATAAATATATATATATATATATATATATATATATATATAATAAATATATATATATATATATATATATATATATAATAAATATATATATAATAAATATATATAATATAAATATATATAATATAAATATATATAATATAAATATATGATGTATAATATAAATAAATATATATATATATATAATAAATATATATATATAATATAAATATATGATGTATAATATAAATAAATATATAATAAATATATATATATATATATATATATATATATATATATATATATATAAATAAATAAATATATATATATATAATAAATATAAATAAATATATATATAGTAAATATAAATAAATAAAATATATATATATATAATAAATATATATAATATAAATATATTAATATGTATAATATAAATATATATATATATATATATAATATAAATATATATTAATTTAAATATATAATATAAATATATTATTATTATATATTATTCTTTTATAAAAGATAAAAATGCCATCAAGACAAAGAATACAAGATTTATTTTGTTGAACATCTATGCATGAAAAATAAAAATAAAATAAATATTAAATCGAGTTGGAGTTTTAAGGAGGTAAGGAAACGTGGCTGTAGAGAAGAAGAAAAACAACATGCTGCCGTTACCTTGCTCGGGTCTGGAGGCAGCTGGGCCTCCACGGGGAAGGGGCTCCCGGGGACCGGGTGTCCGTCGTAGGACACGTTGACCGCGTGGACCCCTTCTTCTGTCGGGGTGTAGCGGACCAGACTGACGCCGGCTTTAGATGGCTGAGGCTCCATCGTACACTTGACCGCCCGCTGGCTGGGACTCATCTGGTGACCAACGCGAGGACACAATGAACGCCAAAGGCCTCTCCATGTTTCTGTTGTTATTTATTTAGGAAACCAAAAAGACCAAAAAGCAACAATGTTGCCCCCGAGACAAACACTCACCACTGCCACCTCCAGACGACCTTGACCTCCTGCACCTTTGGTGTCCACCATAAACTGCTGCTCCTGATTGACCTCCGGTCCTGAAAGACATTTTTGTTAATTGACAAAATAACTTATTATTATTGTTAACGAGTCCCTTCACAGTTTGGACCCGCTTAGAAAGACGAGATGTCTTACTCCCTTCCAGGTTGTCCAGGGTGACTCTGCTCAGATCCAGCGGGGCGGCGACGCCGACCGCGAAGGGGCTCTTGGAGACGGGGTCTCCTCCGAACGTCACGGTGATCGTCTGCTCCCCCTGCAGACACACGACATGCAGATGAAGCCTCGACAGGTACCCGACAGGAAAGGTACGAGAAGGAGGGAGGCCATTTAAAATCCACTGAAAACGTGGAGAATTTGAGCGTTTTTTTTCGCCGCGTGTTCAACGCTCCCGTGGAACAGGTGGGCGTCGGGCCGCATTTTGTCATGCGGTCGACGTACAGGTGAGTCTGCAATGCGAGCGGGTTTTTTTCCGGCGTACCTGTTGCACGGGCGTGTATTTGACGGTCTGGGAGTAGTCGTAGTTGTCGATGACGTCGAAGTCATCGACGGGGGAGGAGAAGGAGACGTCCAGCGGCGCTTTGCCGGCTCCTTTCGTCAGCACTGTGAAATGAGTCGGCTTACCGCTCTCCACACCTGCACAGGTGGGGGGGGGGGGGAATTGGTAATTGGGTCCTTGTATGATTGTGTGTGTGTGTGTGTGTGTGTGTGTGTGTGTGTGTGTGTCTCACCAGTACGAGCCAGTCCAGGACCCTCGGCCTTGACCTTCGATGCATCGTGAGAAGGTTCAACTTTGATGTAAAATGGACTCTGTGGAACTTCCTGTGTGGAGAGAAATACAAAAGCATCAGAACAAAACCACCTTCTTCACCGCGTGTGTGTGCGTGTGTGTGTGTGTGTGTGTGTGTGTGTGCGTGCGTGTGTGTGTACCTTGTCAGTGAACAGGACTTTGATGGTGAGCTTCCCGGCTGCAGGAGGCATGTATTTGACGGTGAAGGTGTCGTTGGCGTTGGGGATGATGTCAAAGTCCACGTCGGCCTCTTTGTCTCCGACCATGTTGGCTTCACACTTGATGCCCACGCTGACGTCGCCTGGGTGAACGCACAAGAACACAACCACCAAACCAAAAAAAAGGTTGAGAAACAATACAAGATTTAGAAGAAATGCAATATTTCTTCTTTTCTTTCCTTGGCCTGCCACAAGGGGGCGCTAGACTGTTTTATTAAAACGTGTTTTGCCCCAGGATGCTTCACTGCCTGCAGACTCTCTTGTGTAAACAAGGCACCGACAGTGCAGCACAATGAAAGTGTTTCCTGCTGCAGAACAGAGCCGTCAATCACAGCGGGAAGGAATGCAAAGCACGAGAGGAATGAAGCCGTGAAACTGTGTCACGGTCAGATTCTTCAACCTCCAACGAACTGAAACACTCCTCTCCGTCTTCCGGCTTCGCCCACGAGAACCAGGCACGAAATTAAAAAGTAAAAACTGTGTCACTTCTCAAAGTACACACTAAAATATGACACGGATGAATAGTGGAGAGGTGGGTTGTTCTGCAGCAGTAAATAATGAAGCTTTAATGGGTCTTTATTTACTTTCACCATTTTTCAACCAGAATTGGCAGGTAAAAATTAAATAAAAAAAGGGAAACCCCCCCCCCCCCAAAAAAAAGGGTGATACTCTTTTCCCAGTAGATGAATTTATCTTTGTTGTTTTTATCCTGGTGTTTTCCTGTTTAACGGCAGGAGAGTTTAGTAAACAGTGAAAATGTTACAGTTGTACAGTTTTGAATAGTTTTATTTTGTTTAGTTCGAGTTTAAATCGTCTGCCCGGAGCTGCTGGCTTTGAGGAGAGCTTTTTTACGTTAATAAATTATAATAATTGCCCAAATCCCTGTTGATTTAATAAATTATTAGACTATTAATTTAAGTGTTAGTATGCAAACTACCGTTCTATTAACTATGCATGAGCTCAATATGTATTATGTAGGCTTTAACACAGATAAACGCGTTAAACATGCAAGCTATAAGGAGGGTTTGCAACGTTGCTCTTTCATGTATTTTCGTACTTTTGTGCATGTAGGTGAGGAAGCGTGACCTTGTGTGTGTGTGTGTGTTCTGCTCAGGAAGGTCAGTGATGGATTTCCCGTCAGGATGTTTCTTCCTTGAGATCACTGCCAGCACATACCAGGGGGAAACGTGTGTGTGTGTGTGTGTGAATTACTCAAATGATATAAAAGGTCAACGTTTGGCCTCACATTTATGTGTGTTGTTCTGACACAGATGGAAACTGCTTTAACACCAAATAAAGCTGTCTGTGGGAGATTTTCTGTCTTAATTATCACTCTGTGTGTGTGTGTGTGTGTGTGTGTGTGTGTGTGTGTGTGTGTGTGTGTGTGTGTGTGTGTGTGTGTCTTACCATCTCCAGCTCCTGAACAGTCCACGGTGAAGTGCGTTGGCTCGTTGGCCTTCAGGCCGGTTCTCTCCACTCCAGGACCGAACACCTTGACCATCTTGGGGTGGCTGCCTTTACCCACGTTCACCTGAAAGCATCACCACAACAGGAAAGCACATCACTTATTTTAAAAAGGTTATTTAAAGGACATTTCCTTCCTCAGATC
Organism: Cyclopterus lumpus; assembly: GCF_009769545.1. NCBI lineage: Eukaryota > Metazoa > Chordata > Actinopteri > Perciformes > Cyclopteridae > Cyclopterus > Cyclopterus lumpus. Next base: position 24,346,235 of record NC_046970.1, on the reverse strand, counting down.
CCACTGCTATGTGTAAACGGCACAGCGGTTAATTAGTTTTTTTTAGTATTTTAATTACAAAGAATGAACACCTAATATGGAGTGCCACAGGGCTCCATCATGGATCCCCTACTTTTCAGTCTTTTTTTTATTTTATAAATATATAATAATTGCACTACACTTAATTAAAAACAGAAGTGACACGTCAATGTAGTTTAGGTAGGAATAGTGACATGTTTTAACTTAAAAGCAGTCAGAATAGACAACTGAACCTAAACTTCATATCAGCTGCCATAAAAGTTTATACTTTTTATTAATTCTAAAGCAGGGGGCCTATATTTGGACAGGAGCCACAAGATATGCCAAGAACAGTAAATATTACGGGGAGGCCTTGAAAGTACCACGAGCCTCTTTAGATATACCCTGCATTGGATTGGAAGCTCTTCTTGTTTGTCAAACCTGTTCAAAGTGAACAGATTTCTCTTTAGTTTCAAGCTTTACGTTAGATCACGCTTCCTACTAAGTTTTACGCCTAAATAACGGTTCGGAAGAGTAATCAGAGTAGTTTTTCTTCTGTAGCTGCTGCAGACGATGTTTTGCAGCATGCAAGAGGTTAACGGTATAAAACAACGGGGACGTCAAGTCCAGACAAATCCTGTCAGGTGGAGTCGGTGAACTAGTTTTACCCAAACGCATTAGAGATCGAGCTTAATCGCATTTTCACTCGAAGAATAAAAGTTGAAACAATTGTACACAGCTACACAATGTTTTATGAACACATTTGGAGATATTTATGGACAGAATAATTGAAGTGTTTGAGAGATAAACATTTGTCACCATTTCTAATTATGTAGAGGATTACACAATCTTTATTTCTGCAGTTAAATATAACATGACACTGAAAGTGGAAGTACACCTTCAATGACTCTCTAAAAAGAAAGCATCAAGGTCACTCAAGCCAGCCGACTAAAGCAAATGAACCAAACGACACAGTAAAACATTTAAATGAAACGTCAGCATTTATTTGTTAACCAATCTAAACTTTCCACTTAAGTGGATAGAAATAAAAGATTAAGGCGGGTTTCATTCAACATGTTAGTTACAGATGCACTCTTAACAAAATGTAAGCATTAAAGAAAAAGCATGCATTGCATGGATGGATGCATGCACAAAAACAACAATAATTGACGAAATTAACCTTTTGGAAAACAATCAGGAATAAAACGTTCCTCGGAAATATTTTACTTGGAGAGTCACCTCGATCATTTTAAACGTAATACACAGATCAAAAGTCCACTGACAGCAACGCATACAAACTAGACCTCAGTCTGGGGAGTGCAACGCATTTCTCCAACTTGAAAAGCTCAGAAGCGTTTTAAGATTTAAGTTTGTTTATCAGCCGTCTTCCAGGTTTGTGACTCAAGTTGAAGACAGAGAGCCCCGAAAGGGTTTTTATCCATCAACCAGGGGGTGCAAACATGGAGGCGCTCATTGAAGATGCACAGGAAGTTCATCCGGAGCAGGTTTACGGCTCAAGGTCACACGTCAAAGTCACCAAAGTTGAACTCGATTTATTTTACCCCACTAAATATGCAATTTACAACCAAAACTTATATTTAACTTGCCATCAGACAGAGCCCAGAGCATGCCATCAAGCCCTTGGCATCAAAAAAGTAAAAAATAAAATGTGTTTTCAATGCAAAATAAGTGCAGTTTTGAGCCGTTTTTTTCCCCATCACGGCCGTGAATATTACCGACAGTTCGAGTCAGGTCACGGGTTTTCAAACCCTGGATCCCTCTCACACCTTGAAAAAGGTGTTCCCAGCAGCGCCGAGCTTTGGGTGCGACTGTTTACTCTCCAGCCATCGAACTGTATCAACACCGAAGTCGGAGGGGAAGGTGCAGCCGGTGCCCGCAGGCCGACTGCGGCTCCCGACAAGCCCGCCGATGACATCACCGCTCAAACCTCTTCGAGCACCGCTCGTTATTAAACGAGTACAAACTCCTCTGGGCCGGTCGCAGAGATGCGCAAAGACCAACGCTAACCTCTCGTGACCTCGGAGGACGTTAAGAACAAAACGCTACAGATGTTCACTTCAAAAAGTCTCCAAGAACCGCCATCGCATCCCTTCGAGGACTTTGACCCCCCCCCCCCCCCCCCGACACAATGAAAGAGAAGGTCTTTGCCAACTCCAGAGGTCTGTTGGCATTGTCGTGGCACACAATCTCATATCCAGACACATCTAAGGCCGGTCGAGAGGCTTCTCAAAGGGAATTATTTACCCTGCGGGTGAAACTCTAAAATAAATAAAAGCCTCAACAGGGAAGACAGCTGATAAAGTCAGAAAGCTCACGGCGATACGCACAAGGCAAACAAATCTCTCACTGCGATTAAAGATTGTTTTTTAAAGGGTGGTGCAAAGAAGACTTGGTGTGCATATCTCAACAGTTAAATGAAAACCGTCAGAGTGGACTTGCATTGAATAAAAATGATGAAACAGCTTTTCAATCATAATAAAAAGGAGTCTCATAAAAATCATGCCTGCAGGTTTCATCGTCCAATAAAAACCTCTTTTTAAAACAAACACGGGGTGTTTTTGCTTCCCGCAGTTAAACATTTGAAGACAAAAAAAAAGGTTTTCATTCAAGGCGATAAAAGAAATAAAATGAAAATCACATGCAGAGCTTCACCGATCTGAACCTCTCGCGCCTGAAACTGCAGTCGAGTTTTTTTTGTTTTTTTTAAAGCTCCTTTTAACCAGCTGGAGGTTTGTTCGTATCGTACGATAAAAAATACAAAATAAAAACAGTTGAAGCAACAAGGCCGTGATCCCTCACCGGCTTCCCTTCGGCATGAACCGATAGGATGGTGGTTTCAGATGGGACCAACAAACAAGGCGGAGCTAGAGCTGTGAGCCAATCGCCCAGAAGACTCTGAATATAAAAATATAATGCAAAGCACACCGACTGAAATTATTTGTTCCAACTAATAACTCAAGAAAAAAATATTTTTATTTTGAGGACCGCCACACTTTGGATCAAGTAGCTGGTAAAACAATAGAATAAGTATTATTTTAAGGAGACAACAGCTGTTGTTTCAGTGTGTCGGATACATAATGAATCAACATTTAACGTAAAAATAAGCATTGTTCGATACAAAGACTCAATATTAAAGGATTCATATCAGGATCGTGGCCAACATGCCGACTTTAAAAGCATTCATCTCGAGTGAGAAAGGTTCAGATGAGTGACGTTCCAGTGGAGCTTAACCAATAAAATAAAGGATATTAAAACAAAAAGACATGAAACAAAGAGAGTTACAGTGCATGGATAGTGGTTACAGTGCAGGAAAAAAACAACTTAATTTAATTAGAAAAAAAAGTTATTAGTGAAGTTACAGAAGTTACAGTGTGGTTCATCAGCTAATACATATAACATGTGAAAATTAAATCAATAACAGTGGAGTTTGTTTCACACGTGAATTATAATGGACATTAGTGAGGGGCAGTAGTGATTGTTATGAAAGTTATTAGGACAAAACAAACTAATATTCATTTATTTAAGTCACTCTGGCACTAACAACTGACCTGAGTTCAGTCAAACGGACGGCGCCACGCTACACGACTCGCCGCGCCACGCTACACGACTCGCCGCGCCACGCTACACGACTCGCTGCGTCACGCTACACGACTCGCCGCGCCACGCTACACGACTCGCCGCGTCACGCTACACGACTCGCCGCGCCACGCTACACGACTCGCCGCGTCACGCTACACGACTCGCCGCGTCACGCTACACGACTCGCCGCGTCACGCTACACGACTCGCCGCGTCACGCTACACGACTCGCCGCGCCACGCTACACGACTCGCCGCGTCACGCTACACGACTCGCCGCGCCACACGACTCGCCGCGCCACACGACTCGCCGCGTCACACGACTCGCCGCGCCACGCTACACTACTCGCCGCGCCACACGACTCGCCGCGTCACACGACTCGCCGCGTCACGCTACACGACTCGCCGCGCCACGCTACACGACTCGCCGCGTCACGCTACACGACTCGCCGCGTCACGCTACACGACTCGCCGCGCCACGCTACACGACTCGCCGCGTCACGCTACACGACTCGCCGCGCCACACGACTCGCCGCGTCACACGACTCGCCGCGCCACGCTACACTACTCGCCGCGCCACACGACTCGCCGCGTCACACGACTCGCCGCGCCACGCCACACGACTCGCCGCGCCGCGCCACACGACTCGCCGCGCCACACGACTCGCCGCGCCGCGCCACACGACTCGCCGCGCCACACGACTCGCCGCGCCACACGACTCGCCGCGCCGCGCCACACGACTCGCCGCGCCGCGCCACACGACTCGCCGCGCCACACGACTCGCCGCGCCACACGCCGCGCCGCGCCACACGACTCGCCGCGCCGCGCTACACGACTCGCCGCGCCGCGCTACACGACTCGCCACGCTACACGACTCGCTACACGACTCACGACTCGCCGCGTCACGCTACACGACTCGCCGCGTCACGCCACACGACTCGCCGCGCCACGCTACACGACTCGCCGCGTCACGCTACACGACTCGCCGCGTCACGACTCGCCCCTCGCAGGGTCTAAAGCTCACTAATTAACGCGCTGTGATCGTTGTTGTGTTAATCTTTCCCAAGTTTGCCGTTTTAAAAGAAAGTCCCGTGCTGGAACTATTTCTTGACGAACGAACGACGTATCCATCCGCCCGGTTCTTCTGTGCAACGAGTACCACTGAGCTGCCGGGTGCAGAAGGTGAGCCCAGGTCCAGGTTTAGGCCTCCGTTGAGGCCCAATGGGGCCAAGCGCGACAACTCCACCCTGACTGAAGACTTCTGGAAGCTTCACTCCGTCACCGATGTTAAACCAGAACATGCAACCCCGCCTAAAACCACAAATTAACCCCCCCCACCCCTGTCTGTGTAGAGATTAAGTAAGCAAACTACAATGTGTTAATTAGTGAGCTTTAGAGATGCACGTAGCCGTGTCCTGTCTTTATGCTAAGCTATGCTAACCACGCCCTGACTTCAGCTCACTTCAAAACACACACACGGTTGATTTTGATCCGTTTGTCCCAACAAAAAAGGATTCCCAAAATGTGGAACTATTAATTAATTAATTAATTTTTTTTACTACGTTGTCCGTGATGGACACATTCATCCATTCATTCACCGATTGATTTCAAATGAGTTTAGATTGTGAGTTTAGGTTGTATTATTTTCCATCATGTTCAATTATAAAGTCACTAAAACCTTCATTATGCAATTTTGTTGATACGATCATTATCAATTTTTTTATTTAGCTTATTTTTAGTTTTCTCTCAAGGCTTAACATTTAAAAAGGTGTTTTCTCACGTGCACTGCGTTTAGTTTTTTTGAAGCAGTGCCTCTCCTCGATGTACGTGACGATAATCACAGGCTTCTTTGTAACTTTGCACTTTAAACTTTCCTCCGTGATAAACGACTCCGATTGGACGACTTTGGCGTACTCGGCCCTAACCGAGGCTCCCGATTGGACGACGACTTTAGCCTCGACCGGATCCTTCGATTGGCTGCTTACCCTGAAGGGGCTGTTGGGCACGCTGACTCCTCCCCAGGTGACGGCCACGGTGTGTTTGAGGGGGGAGGCGGCCGTGTAGGAGCAGGAGTACAGCCCGTCGCCTTTGCTCCTCACCTTCACCTCCATGGGGAGTCCCTCTGCGTCCTGGACCGGCAGACGGGTGAGACAGGTGAGACGGGTGAGACAGGTGAGACGGTCAAAAGCATTGGTGCGTCGGTAGTTGGGTGATTTTGGTACGAGGTTGGTTTCTGCGTCTTACCTGGGCGGTGATCTTCAGAGGTCCTTTCCCAGCATCCTTAGCGCTGACGGTGAACTCGGCAGGTTGGCTGACCAGGATGCCGGTCTTCTCGAGGCCCGGACCGAAAGCCTGGACCTGCAACCACAAAACCAAAACTATTAGAGAGAGATCATTGATTATCATCACCGGGGAAAATACGGCCATATTTTAAAAAGGGTCGGTATTTAGTGAAATATTTTACGGTTTTCTACCGTTTTCTACCGTTTCAGCCGGCTGATGCTCCAAATGAGTGAAAACTAATCAAACTGTGAATACGGGACATTACTTCCTGTCCTCTTGGTTTCCTTTCATCTCACTGACCTTCTCCGGGTCACTGCCGTTGTTGTCGGGGACGATGTGAGCCATGAAGGGGCTGTGCTCGATGTCCTCCTCGTCGCAGGTCACGTGGACGGCGTACTCGCCGGGCTCCGTCGGCCAGTAACGGACGTCGCACGAGCCGTCGTTCTGGTCCTCGCAATCGATTTTGGCCTGAGAAGGTCCCTCGATGGCGAAGCCTGAAGACGTTACATTTGGGATTTTATTTCTGATCCGATTGCTGAACAACAAGTAGGAACCCAAAAATAAACCCACCAAGCACTCCGACATCGGTGCCGACGGACTCCACCACGAAGGTGGCGGCTTTACCCACAGTGCCTCCCTCCAGGCCGGGACCCCAGGCCCTGATCTGCTGAAGCCCCGCCTCCCGACCCACCGACACCTCGAACGGACTGAAAGAGAGAGCAGACTTGTCAAGAGTGAGCGAAAAAAAAACAAATCCACCGCGCCGTGGTCATAAAGACACGCATGACAAACAGTGAATGACTTCCTGCACGCGTGTGTGTGTGTGTGTGTGTGTGTGTGTGTGTGTGTGTGTGTAGGTGCGTGTGTGTATAGGGGGAGTAAGACCACACACTGCATGAGGTCATCCGTGAGGTTGTCAACACACAATTCAACAACCTCAGTGCCTCAGAGCTGTAATCCAACCTTCAGCCTTTTCTGGCTCCGTGTGTGTGTGTGTGTGTGTGTGTGTGTGTGTGTGTGTGTGTGTGTGTGGGAAACTAGCTTCACGCCAAATAAAACTGTCTGTCGGGATTTACCGTCTTCATTCACACAGAGAGGACCTTTTACCTTCAGCTAAGTCTTTGTTTTCTTACTCCATGCTCTTCCTACCTCTGCTGCCATTACTAATAATAGTAACACCAATGGGATCATTTAACAGCGACGGACGGTCTGTTTTTAATTTTACTTTAATTACCGTCGGTATCTGTGTGTGTGTGTGTGTGTGAGAGCACTGAAAACTGTTTGTTGCGTCGCTTCCTTTCCAACAACCTTTCTGAGCTCATCTGTGCTTCCAGGCCGGCCCTCTGGAAGTTTCTCCGAGCCCTGATTCTAATTATCTGTAATGGATGAAGTGCTGAGGTCAGCGGGCCACCTGCTGACAGTCTGGACGTTCAACATCACCACATCTGGACTCGAGAGAGAGAGAGAAACGGCTTCACGCCGACCAGCCTGAAGGCTTGAACCTGCCGTTTCTACAGATGCGTCCAAACGTCCTCTCGTCAAATTAAAATAAAGTTTAAAAGAAAAAGAAGAAAAAAAAAGTCCCTTCTGCCAACTTTCATGTGAACATCCAATCTGCGTCGATGGTAAATGGAGTCCGGCGAAGCAATAAATTAATCGGTGCGTCTTGTAATTACCCAGAAAGCCGAGTTCTCCTGGTCAGCCGTGCCTACATGTCCCAGGATGCATTGCCACAACAAGCCGCCAAGTTATTATTTTTTTTTAAAACGCTTCCGCATCGGCTTCGCTCGGCAGATACTGGGAGGTTGCAGGATGCCCAAAAAAAACAAAACACACTGGGATGTCCCACAATCCTTTGCGAGCGAGAGGGTCAAAAGGTCAAGGGGGGGTCACGGTATGAGGAAGTAGCACGTCCCCCCAACGAATGCATAATCGCATGCAGCCCAGAGGTCGGAGGTCAAACGGCGGCCTGCGGTTCTTCCCACGTCAGGTCACATGACGCCGCTGGATGTCGGGGAAGAACTGCACATGTCGTGGCTGCCAACTCGGCTTTCTGGCTCAAAAAAGACGCGACACAAATTAACAAATTATCGCTTCAAAATCGAACCCGCCGTGCGAGTGTTTAACCTCTATAATCACGACGAGTGTGCTTCCCCCCCCCCCCCCCGGTTTCAAAGAGCATAACAGTCGTTCGTGTTCCGCTCCAACGAAGCGCGAAAAACCCGGCTGATCAGCATTCAGGTTTCTAAAAGCAGGGTTGAAACCGGGTACCAGTCTCCGTGGCAACGCCCGAACGATCCCTCAGTTGAGATGAAATCAAACTGACACCTGCTCAGGGGACAGCTTCCTCAAACACTCCCCCCCCCCAAGAAAAGATTAAAAGACGTCTTCTTCATTGTGGGAACGCTCTGACCCCGTGTGACCTGTGAGGAGGCCTGTACATGATTATGACTGAAGCGCGCACACACACACACACAGTTGGCGTCTCCTGTCATCTGGCTGGCTGCTCAGAAACCGGGGAACTCCCTCTACCAACACTGATCCTCACACAGTCAGCGGTGACAAAGAGAACACGAGGCCAACGCTCACAGTCTGAATTCCCCTGCAGATCCAACCATTCAGATCAGATGAGGTAATTCGTTGAACACACACACACGCACACACCGCCGCTCACCTCTTCGGGATGTGTTGACCCCCCCAGGTGATGGAGACGGTGTGTTTGCCGGTGCTGTTGGGATAATACTCGTAGGAGAACACACCGTCCTGACTGGAGATCTGCTTCACCGGCTCCTCGATGCCTTCCACCCACACACACACACACACACACACACACACACACACACACACACACACACACACACACACACACACACACACACACACACACACACACACACACACACACACACACACACACACACACACACACACACACACACACACACACACACACACACACACACACACACACACACACACACACACACACACACACACACACACACACACACACACACACACACACACACACACACACACACGTTAAGAGAACATCCTGATATTTTGGAAAATATTCCTTTTTTTGTCATCAGTCTAAACCAGTGTCTTTATCGGCTCCGATTTCATTCTTCCATGATCAGTAGTTTTATTCTAAAATACAATATATACACATATAATATATATACATATATATACATACATACATACATACACAAATAATATTATATCAGAATAAAAAACAAACATTTTACTTATAAATGAATAATAACTTTTTTTTTAAAACATTTGACCATTTTTTTTATTTGACTTTTTACGAATAATTAAAAAAAATTTTTTACTTATACAAGAATAATAATTTAAAAAAAACATTTTACTCCCCATCACCTGCTGATGAACCACTCAAATGGGTGACTCCCTTACATGAATGCAATTAAGAAAATAAAAATAATGCACAATAAAAGTTAACTGGAATACAAAAATAAATACACACGTACAGAAGAATGAGGGCGTTAACTATGAACTCGGTAACAAATTAAGTTATAATTCACCCGACAACAAACTTAATTTATTATATCACACGCGGTACTCACTGGGTCCTTTGACGAGCACCTTCAGGTCTCCGCTGCCGGCGTTCCTGGTGTCCACCTTCAGGTCGCCGACCTGCTTCACCCTCATCCCGGACGGCTGGAGGCCGCGACCCGTCGCCCTGCACGCCCCCGGCATGCACGCTGCAAGAGACCCAAAACGTGCACGGTGAGGGCCGTGAAGGTGCGTCGATGTTCACTGCGAAGGAGGTGAAGAGGGACTCACCAGGACCCACGTCCACGCCGAAGGGGCTCCGGGGGATCGCCACCCCTCCGAAGGTGACGGCGACGGCGTGCGGGCCGGCCTGGGTGGGCCGGTAGGTGCAGCGGTACGTGCTGTCGCCCTTGTCCTCCAGCATCACCTCCACGAGGTTCTGGCGCCCCTGAGGGTCTCTGATCGTGGCCGTCACGTCTCCTGTACCGGCTCCTACAGGTAATTACGTCACGGTTACTAATCTGTGTGTGTGTGTGTGTGTGTGTGTGTGTGTGTGTGTGACACCCTCGGAGGTAGTTTCTGACCTGCAGTGTAGATGTCGAAGTAGGTGGGGCTGTTGGCGACTGTGCCCACGGGTTCGATTCCGGGGCCCTTGGCCGTGACCTTGGAGGCGTCGCCCAGCGCCTTGTCGACGTTCACTTCAAACGGACTTTTGGGAATTGGCTGGCCCGCAAACATCACCGTCACCTAGGAAACCAAAAAAAACAAAACAATTACCCAGAAGCAAATCGGCAGATCTAAATCATAATAATTTTTTTTTTTTTATCTGAAACTGAAACTCACCTGGTGAGTTCCCACGACTTTAGGAACGTAGGTGACGCTGAACGTCTTCTTGCCCTCATTAGGCTCCGCCTTCAGCTAAATCGACACACACACACACACAGATTTATAGTTTTACATAAAAACACAACATTGTCATTAAACAGGTGGGGGAGACGGGGGCAGAGGAGGACTTGGTGGCGTACCTCCTCTCTGGTGCCGTCCGGGTGATCCAGGTAGATGGTCACCTGACCCTGACCGGCGCTGAACGTGTCCACGGTGAAGACCGCGGGACGCAGCACTCGGTTCCCCGTCGGTTCAATACCTGCAGAAGAAATCAAAACACTGTTTAAAATCAACAGATACAGTCAGGCATGAGAGAGTGTGAGTGAGTGTGTGTGTGTGTGTGTGTGTGTGTAAATGTGTGTAAGTGTGTGTGTGTGTGTACCTGGTCCGTATGCGCGGGCCTTCTTGGGGTTGAGTTTGGGTTTGAGTGGAGCTCCGGGCTTCAGTTTGGCTTTGGGGAACTGAGACAGGTAGGTCATCACCGACTGTTCGTCCGCACCGGGATTGATGATCTCCTCCGGAGCCATCACCTACACACACACACACACACACATCAGTTTTATACTTTAATATCCCTAAAAAGCTGATTTGGTCTGAAACGGGGGTTCTTCTGGTTTCAGGAGTTCCGGTTCCCCCTGAGAAGGATTCAGTGCAGACCAGCCAAGTTCTTCCACACACACACATAAACCCCCCCCCCCCAAAAAAACACACACACATTTATTCACGGCTTTGTGTCCGTGTGTTATCGTTGCGTTAAAAAACAGGAAGTGGTCTTCACCAAACTGCTGCAGCAGAGTCAGAGCCCTATTGTTTAAAATGTGCCTCGTCTCCTTCACTGGAACAAAGGAGGTCGGACCAGTAACAACAGACACCGGGACGTCCTGACCGCTGAGTCACACGCAAAAAAAAAAAAAGTTTAACCCCGGTGGCCAACACGAGCGTCACGGGGCGTGACGGTGAAGCCGGTCGGCCATGTTGTTTCTGGGAGGAAGGAATCAGCGCTCAACATTATCGATAACAAAAAAAATAACTTAAAAAAAAAAATAAAAAAATGTTATACGAATTATTCAAAAGCGACATAAATACGTTACTAATTAATTCGCTGAAATATCCATTTTGGCTCCAGTTGCATCGGCTTCAAACAGAAGCGTGCAAAAGAAGAAACTCTGGTTCAGTGAGTTTCCTCTGCTGTGAACAATCAGGAAACCGAACGCCGTGTGTGCGAGATGCTGCACGACGACCTTTGACCTTCGGGGAGGGGAAAGAATCCCAGCAGAGCGACTCCTGTTCTCCACCGGGCTGCACGGTGAAGGGGAAAATGTGACGCTTTTTGGCAACGCAGCCGTTGGTTAGCATTGTTAGCATTCCGGGCTAAGAGAGAGGAGTTGGCATAATAAAAAGGCAGCAGGGCTTTTATTGTGAAGGAGCTGCAAGGACAACATACGAGGTTACGCCTTTCTGACGACGTCATTATTTTTGACGAAGCGCAGCTTCTTTTAACAGGATCAAAAAAGGTTAAAGGTTAAAAGGTCACGCCGAAGAAACAGATGTGGAACAGAGGAGGGACTCTAACCTGCGGGATGCCCAGCCATTCATCAGCCAGCTGCATGGCCTCAGTGGCGTTCTCCACTGGTTTCACCGGATCCCAGGTCTCCCAGTCCGGACACAGGCCTGCGAACGACATGCAGTGACACTGAGAACCACAAGAACCCTCAAGACACCACAGGAACAAATACAAATAGTTCTGCGGCCTTCAAACACACACACACACACACACACACACTCCTACCTGGTGCACAGCTGTCCACCAGTGCTCCCAGTGCCTTGCCGTTCCTCCAGTCATGGCTGAAGTTGTTGATGGGCATGTCGGGGAGCTTGTGTTGGATCCAGCCCAGCAGGCGCTGCTTCGGCGTCTTGGACTCCGGCTGCAGGAAAACCAGAACCGGCAGACTTCAGGTCAGTCGGCTTCCCCCCCCCCCCCCCGACAGAGGTAACAATATATATTTTTCTCTAAATCGTCTTTAAACCTCAACGTTAATAAGATCCGGTCTCGTTACCTTTTCGTCGTCGCCCTCCCAGATGGGCATGGAGATGGAGTAGTGCAGAATCAGAGTCCAGACCAGACCCAGGATCAGCTTCAGGTTCCCATCCACGATGGCTTTAGAGTCTTGACAGAGAGAAACAAGACAGACCTGAGGTCAGAATCGAGTTTCAAAAAAATAAAAAAAAAGGACTGATAACGTGCCTTTAAAAATAAAAAACAAACACGACGTTCATCTAAAGACTCACTGAGATGATTAAATTAAATTAAGATATAGGGATAGGAAGAAAACAACGATACAAAGTTGAGATATTTAAAAAAAGTTACAATCTCGTAGATTTACGTGTTGTTCTCTTTGGCGACGCCTGTGGCGATAAGGGGGAACTGCAGGCGTGTTAGTTTTCTTTTTGGATTTGCACTCTTTATTTTATTATTAGGCCGTTAGCTCAAGATCTCAAGACAATGACTTAATATACCTATTGAAATTAAATACTTTGAGATTACTTCAGTTCCTACGCCTCTGATCAACTCTGATCCCAGATCTGCCTTTCTGTTAGCGGAGCAGAGCAGTGCTGCTGGGTAACGTTACTCATTAATCAGACCTCACTGTACCAGCTGGTACCTCACACCAGCTCACACACACACACACACACACACACACACACACACACACACTTCAGAGTTAAGCAGACCAAACATTCCAGTCATTTTTAATCTGTCTACATTTCTCTCTCTACAATAACTTATTCATAAAAACTTTTATGGTAATTAAGTTTGTTTATCAGGCGTCTTTAGTGTCAACGCTGGTAGAAGCACACGGTGTGAAGGTTAAACCAGATATGATGATAATGTTTTCTAACTTCCATATCAAGAAACACAGAGTACGAACATGCACAAGGACGACGTGACTAAATACAACAATGAGTGAGATTATATAATATTATGATATGTAGATGCACCGTAACTTCGTGGGCTTCACACAGGTCGTCTTAATGTAGGAAAAGCAGTGGAGGAGGGAGGAAGAGGGAGGAAGGAAGAGGAGGGAGGGAGGAAGGAGGAAAATCAGTGGAGGAGGGAGGAAGAGGAGGGAGGGAGGAAGGAGGGAGGAAGAGGAGGGAGGAAAATCAGTGGAGGAGGGAGGTAGGAAAAGCAGTGGAGGAGGGAGGAAGAGGGAGGAAGGAAGAGGAGGGAGGGAGGAAGGAAGGAGGAAAATCAGTGGAGGAGGGAGGAAGAGGAGGGAGGGAGGAAGGAGGGAGGAAGAGGAGGGAGGAAAATCAGTGGAGGAGGGAGGAGGTAGGAAAAGCAGTGGAGGAGGGAGGAAGAGAGAGGAAGGAGGGAAGAAGAGAGAGGAAGGAAGGAAGAGGAAGGAGGGAGGAAGGAAGGAGGAAAATCAGTGGAGGAGGGAGGAAGAGGAGGGAGGGAGGAAGGAAGGAGGAAAAGCAGTGGAGGAGGAAGGAAGAGGAGGGAGGGAGGAAAAGCAGTGGAGGAGGGAGGAAGAGGAGGGAGGGAGGAAGGAAGAGGAGGGAGGGAGGAAAATCAGTGGAGGAGGGAGGAAGAGGAGGGAGGGAGGAAGGAGGTAGGAAAAGCAGTGGAGGAGGGAGGAAGAGAGAGGAAGGAGGGAGGAAGAGAGAGGAAGGAGGGAGGAAGGAAGGAGGAAAATCAGTGGAGGAGGGAGGAAGAGGAGGGAGGGAGGAAGGAAGGAAGGAGGAAAAGCAGTGGAGGAGGAAGGAAGAGGAGGGAGGGAGGAAAAGCAGTGGAGGAGGGAGGAAGAGGAGGGAGGGAGGAAGGAGGGAGGAAAATCAGTGGAGGAGGGAGGAAGAGGAAAAGCAGTGGAGGAGGGAGGGAGGAAGGAAGAGGAGGGAGGGAGGAAGGAAGAGGAAAAGCAGTGGAGGAGGAAGGGAGGAAGAGGAGGGAGGAAGAGGAGGGAGGGAGGGAGGAGGCGATGTGGAATCGCACACCAGGCTGACGGTCCACACACACACACACACACACACACACGATCTCCCCTGACGCCTGAGGGTGACCATGAAACACTATAATCAGCAGCCGCGTCTCCCACACACACTTCATTTGAATTATAGCTCCGTAGAACCACTCATCAGTAAACAGTCTCACACTGGAGCCTCCACACCGCCATGGTTACGTGGCGCGTGTGTGTGTGTGTGTGTGTGTGTGTGTGTGTGTGTGTGTGTGTGTGTGTGTGTGTGTGTGTGTGTGTGACCCTGTGATCCACCTGGTGAATCTGCAGCTCAGCTTCAAGTCAGCAGAACAGCTGTGGTCCAAACATGTTTCAGCAACCTTCGGGTTTAGGTGGAGCTCTGGGAGGGTGCTGCCTCACCCAAGGGTGACACAACACTTTAGACACACACACACACACACACAGAGGAGAGGTTGCCACATCCTGCGTTCTACATTCCTAATCTCTGTTTTTCCAGACTCAACACACTCATTTATCTCTTTGTATTTCTGTCGATTTCTATTTAAACGTTCTTTTTTTTTTTTACTCACTCTTCGCCTGTTTACACACACACACACACACCTTTTCCCTCAAGCTGCCACACCTCTGTGTGTGTGTGAGTGTGTGTGTGTGTGTGTGTGTGAGAGAGAGTGTGTGTCACCACCAGCCGCCACTGCAGCAAACATCCTGTCATTGAGCAGCGGCCTAACCCCCCCCACACACACACACACACACACAATGTGACACTAACTAATAGTTCATTAAAGTTCTGATGTGTCTTTTAGTTAATTTACAGTGAAAAAGTCTCTGAATTAGTTCTTTTGCACCTTGTTTTCTGGCTTGTGGCCAATTTAAGTCAAACTATTAATATTTTTGACTGCAGGTCAAACAATGAGGCTTCTTTCTTTTCCTCTCCACTGTTGTGATGAAGACGAGGAGGAAAGCAAAGATAAGAGCGATGTGAGGACCTCGGAGTGAGGACAGGAAACATTTAAGAAGAATTTATTTATTGTCGTTTATCAATTAAAACCATAGACTCTCATGAGAAGTGGACGTAGTCGCCGTGACGTCACCTATTGGTTAGGAGATTGCCGTTTTGAGGCCTCCAGTTGCCGCTGTGTGTGTGTGACAGTTTTGTGAATAACGAGGCTATCGCCATGGTAGCCTATTGTTTACATAAAGGACGACAGTGAGAGAGACAAAGACAGAAAGAGAGCGAGAGAGAGGAGAGGGTGTTAGAATAAAGATAGTCAAAACACTGATAGAAGAAGAGCAAAACAACACATGACGGACTCAAAATATTTAACTAATGTTTGTTCACACACACACACACACACACACACCCACACCTTGTTGCTTCAGGGAGCGTCATGAACGTGCTTGACCCGGCCCAAATGAGGTGAACCCTACCGACACCAGAGAGGTCCTTCGTAACGAAGTGAGAGGACGTTCGAGAGCCGTGTTCTTCTAGTTTTACTGGCTGCAACGTTTACGTGTTTAAGACTGAAGAAAATAGTTTTAAAAATCATTGAAGGAATCTCTCTTTATTGCCCTCCAACTCCGTTTTTCTTCTTCTTCTAAACACGAACCCACAGTTTTCAGTGTTAACGAGCTGCAACCACTAAAAAGGCGCACACACACACACACACACACACACACAGTTTGTCACGACTCTTCCGCCAAATTAAACAACTCTTTCATTCTGAGATCTCTCCGTCCACAACTCCATTCACAAAACAGCGCGCCCCCCCCCCCCCCGTTATAACTCAGCCTCAGATTAAACGGCGTTTAAAGCCGCTGCAGAATCCTGCTGATTTGTTGACCCGTTGCCACGGAGACGCACAGAGCACTCCAATGGAGATGTGTGTGGGTGGGAGGGAGGGAGGGAGGGGGGGTGGGGGGAGACAAAGCATGTGTGTGTTCATAAAGGTGATTCCGGTTGGAACAAAATGCCCTTTATCAGCTTGGCACACCCTCTCTCACCCTCCACCCCCCTCTCTCTCACCCTCTCTCCTTCTACCTCTCTCTCCCTCTCTCCTTCTACCTCTCTCTCTCTCTCTCTCCTTCCCCCTCTCAGGAAGTCACATAATGAGCCAACAGCAGTAACTACAGGAGTTGGGTTGGGGTGAGAAGGTTGTTGGGCTCCTGTGAGCCCAACAACCTTCTCACTGAGGAGCATCGGCCAGGAACCGACACCAGAACCAAAAACAGGCCCAGGACGCCCCCCCCCCCCCCATTACAAGAACGGCTTGCAGTGAAGCGGGCCACTAAAGCCAGACCTGTTGACCCTCGTGACCTCAAGCTGCCAGCTTGAAACCAGAGAAACACGTTCCTGACCTCCTGACGTCCGGTCTACACGAGCAGGTCTGAAGCTCCCCCTTGTTTACGCCACTACCCCCCCCCCTCCCCCCCTCAAATATAAACAACAACACAAACTCTCCATGAACAACAAAAATAACTTCTTTACAATTTCTGGACCTTTGGAGTCAAACCCGGACCAGTTGGAAAACTGAAGCACTGAGTCGGGTGTGACGCCATCGTTAAAAGCACACACACACACACGAGAAGTCAGGTAATTGTAACCCCCCCCACACCCCCCCCATGGCACAACTGCTGTCCCACTTAAAACAGCTGTTCCTTCACACGATGACGACACCACCGCCGCCTCACACACTCACACACACACACGACTTCCTGCCCAACAATTCACGGAACGGTCGACGCCTGAGGCCGATCATGGCATGAGGAAAATATTCTGTCGCACACAGCTGATGAGTCATGAAACGCATCGAAATATTACGACTAAATAAATCAATCAGACGTGAAATAAAGCCTCTCGTTATTGAATTAGCTGATTTTATTTATGACATAAAGGAGATTCACCGTTTACACGAGCAAAACCTTTTTGTTGGCTCAATCGATTCTGCAATAACGGATTTTTCTTTTGACACATGAAGGCATCATCGTCCTTTTGCACATACAGTGAATTTTGTTGTATTTTTGTGTGGTGCAAATGATTTTTGGGCGGTGGCAGAACCCATTAATATGGATCATCTATGATATGCAATTAGTATCGGCGGCAATGAAACAACCAGAGATCTCTAGAAGTTATATTTTGACTCAATGACCCAAAACCACGATCCGATCCGTGAGTTTTGGGATCCGTTGCACCTTTTATTACGCAACACGGCATCATTACGTTGTAATGAGGAACTTAGTGAAAGGAAAAATAACTGAAAGACAATGTGAAAGTCTGGAAAAGAGTTTTAGATGGAAACGTCCTTGAAAAACTAAAAAAGGAGGTACCTGTAGTAAACATGTGGAGCTACCGTGTGTGTGTGTGTGTGTGTGTGTCATGCCTCAAACGGACTGTACAGACACGCAAACACACACATTCCTCAATGTTGAGATCATAACCCCGCCCACCTGCCCCCAATTCACCACACACACACACACACACACACACACACACACCTCCCCTCCAAGGACCCGACGGACTATGACAAAAGGAACAAAAGTAACACACACACAAAAAATTCCACAAGCACTCAATTTAAAACACCATAAACACACACACACACACACACACACACACACACACACACACAGTAGCCTTTTCAAACTGCTGTCAGGTCAGTTAACCAATCTTTCACTCAACACACACTCTGTGTATGACATCACTCCTGTGTTGTGCATGTTCACAGTCCAATACAAACGACCATCATCATCACCATCATCATCATCATGTCCTTAGCCGTTTGTGCACATTTGTCATTTCTAACTTTAAATGCATTTGTTTTAATTTGAACACGTTCTCTAAATGCAATAAACCTGAACTCACCACGAGCGTTCACACACACACACACACTTTAATTAAATGTCATTTTATCGTCTCGCTGCCAGACTTCACATTCACTTTAATAACTTATTTAACTCCTTAAACACACCTAAATGTTCTTTCTTAAGATACCGTTCATGCGTTAGCTGCTTTGTTTTGTATTGTTTTATATAAATCGTCTGTTTTCGTTCAGTACGCCATGAACCGTCTCTTCGTGTCCTCAATAAAGTCATTTTTATTATTATTATCATTCATCTGGAGCTCCAAGTCGAGAAAGATGAGATTAATCTTCACCTCATTTTTTCTTCTTTCAAAACGTCCATTTCTCTGCAGGACCTGGAGGCACGCGAGAACGTATGTTTCTAATAATTTAAGCAAACTGACCCTTCAGGCCTCCGGCGTACGTCTGAGCTGTTATCAAATGATTGATCGCTTAAAAAAACCCAGAAAAAACCTTTCAAGGTCTAACATTTGAGCCGCGGTCTTCCCCCATCGCATCATGGTCGGCAACTCCCATATTTTGATGACATCAGCGCATGATGCATCGGCTGTAATAACGGCTCCCGGCTTAATAAGAGTCACATGAGCCAGCAGGCTCAGGAGGGGGCGATCCCACCGAAAGAGAAGGAAAGGAAACAGATGACAGACGGCGAGGCAAGAAAGAGGCTTTTAAAATGTCTTTGATTTGGATAATGAGGGGCGAGCGAGATGCAGAGTGTGTGTCGCTCTCTCTCTCTCTCTCTCCCTTTAATTCTGGTCATTTATAGGACAGAGATGAAGAGGGTAGAAAAATCAAACTTTGCTTTTCATTCACAAGGAATCAAAAAGAAGTGATTGAACCCGCGGGGGGAAGAAAGAAAAATAACAAAAAGGTGGACTAAAAAAAAGAAGGTGAAGCAGCATCCGGGGTCAGCCAGGGGAGACTTAAAGTCTAAATTTAAAAGAACGTACATTTCCCGTGAAGGAGGCAAGAAGACAACGAGTGAAGAACTCGATGCCGGGGCGGGACCGCGATTATCTGGCAACTCGCATCTCGTATTCGCGGACGACTTCACCGCCTTCGCGCAAACCCCGTAAAAGGAAGAAGTCGCGTGCTGAACTCGATTTGCGACGACACTCGGGTTGAATATCCTGGTTGGCGAAACGAATTTTGGCTGGAAAAATATCCACAAGACCCCTTTTTGTGAGTTTCTAAAGCGTCCAAGAACTACATCGGCCTTCTTGTTCAAGGGTTTACGGCGCTTTGATGGCGTGGCACGGACCGCCGACGCACACTCGTATCTAAAAACAACAGTGGACCTAAAGCGGAGCCTTGTGGCACGCCGCAGGTTGAAGAGCCACGGCTTGGTTTTTTTTTAAATGACGTCGATTTGAACGATGAGCGGCTGGGACGCTCCCCAAGACCGCTGGGTAAGATATTCTGGTCGGGGCGGTTTAATCGAAATCATATAAATAAATAAATTAAATAAATTAAAGAACCAGTTTGCTGTTAGAAGACGTTGGAGCGAAGAGAAGTTTCATAGAAAACAGGCAGCAGAAGAAACTTGAAGACAGGAGAACCACAAGAGAACAGAGCAACCAGCCAAGTGCTGCCCTATCATTAACACACACACACATCTGGCATTACGTCTGCATGCGTAAACAGGACACACACACACACACACACACACACACTGCAGCGTTTAGCCTTGCGTGACCTCACCCTGCCGGTTCCCAGGCTGTGATGTCATCAGAACCAGAAACATGGCCATGTGGTTCGGGAAGAGGAAGACGGAGAAGAGATGACGAACGGCACGAAGGGGAAGACGGAGACGAGTAGACCAAAAGAAAAGCAGGTGTGCAATTGGATAAAATTAGCAAATTAAAGAAAAAAATAGAAGTGGAGCTGAAAAAAAGAAGAAAGAAATAAAACAGAAGAGAAGAAGAATTGAGAGAGCGAGCGAGAGGAGTTTGAGATGTTTGTCGGCGAGCCGGGAGGTAGACCACGGTGATTATGACCAAACAATTCACCACACAGTTAAACACCACAGCATGTGTGTGTGTGTGTGTGTGTGTGTGGTTTGTTAAACTTAGAGGTTTGGACTTTTGTATTTCTTTTCTTCGTCATCATCATCATTAACCAAATATTTAGTGTACGCCGACTGTCCGTAACTCCGCGTCATGTCTGCTGCATCTCCATCCAGACAACAGTGTGTGTGTGTGTGTGTGTGTGTGTGTGTGTGTGTGTGTGTGTGTGTGTGTGTGTGTGTGTGTGTGTGTGTGTGTGTGTGTGTGTGATCAAATACGGTTCAGCACCAGAACACAAAGACACCAGCGACGCCATGACAACAACAAATCAGCATCACAAAGACGTGAGCGGTGGCTGAGAGACAAAGGGAGGTCTGTGCGAGACACTGTTTACCTCCGGCGTGTTCGGTCGGCGTCTCATCACCTTGGAAACAAAACTGCCTCCACGCTTCAGGTATCGGGTTGTTTTTTTTGTGATTTTGGCGAGCGGACCCTTTAAAAACTGTGACTTTGCGTAGCTGTTAAATATAAAAAAGGTCACATCCAGAAGCTAGTTAGCTTAGCACAAAGAATAGAAACGGGGGGAAACTGTTAGCGCGGCGCTGTCCAAAGTAACACAATCCACCGACCAGCTCCTCTAAAGACACCGAACACGGCACTCGTTTGTTTATTACATTTTACGGGCCTTTAAGTACCAACAGGAAGTTATTAGTTACCTGTGAAAAACGGCTAATTCACAATTTAATACAACAAAAAAAGTTAAAATATGTAAACTGCTGGTTGTTGGATTTTGTTGCCGTTCAGAGGGAGCCACGCTAGCCGTTTCCATCAGTTTCCAGTCTTTGTGCTAAGCTAAGCTAGCCCAATATTTCATTGACAGATACAAGTGCGGTTCAAAATAAATAAATTAAAGAAAGTAGCTGCTAAAGACGGAAGAGAAAAAAATAGTGTACTGAAAGTAACTTTTAATGAGCGTGTTCGTCACTTTGATGGTGAATAAATATAATAAATACGTAGAGATCAGACTTCGGGTCATAAATCCTTTAAATGTTTCTCAAAGTGAATTCCAGGGTCATTTGTTCCTTTTTAAAGCTTCACATTGAAAAGAAAGAAGAAAAACCAACAAAGAAGCTTTCTCTGCAGAGTGGAGGTGTGTGTGTGTGTGTGTAAGTCTATATCCCAGCCTCATGTTACCTTTTCCTTCAGTAACACAGAGGCTCTGTGTTATCACACACACACACACACACGCACACACACTTGTTTCTGTATCCACTAAATACATCTTCAAGGTCATCAGAGCTGCAGGTTAATTTTGATTAAAATAATTAACGTGGAAGTTTAAAACGCCTCCGTGTCCACGGCGTCGTCTTCGACCGCCTGGTTTCCTGTTTGGGATTCTGCAGTAAATCATGACGGAGTAAAACCAAGGTAGTTCTTCAACCCCCCCCCCCCCCAAAAAAAAGGTGTTTTTTCTTTTCGTTCCAAGTCACGCTTTCCAAAACCGCTTCATCAAGTCTGAGTTTTCGACCTCAGAGCCGTGATCTGGCTGCGATTGTTGATCTGGCTGCGATTGTTGATCTGGCTGCGATTGTTGATCTGGCTGCGATTGTTGTCGCGGTTGTAAACAGCGATCATCAGCATCTCGACAAACAGTAAACAAGGAGCTGCTGTAGCTGGAAGTCTGGACGGGTAAACCACCGCCTCTTCTTCCTCCTCTTCATTCTCCTCCGCTTCTTCAACCTCCTTATCTTCCTCTCCTTCAACCTCATCTTCCTCTTCTTCTTCCTGACCCTCCTCTTCAACCTTATCTTCCTCTTCAACCTCTTCCTCTTCTTCTTCCTGACCCTCCTCTTCAACCTTATCTTCCTCTTCAACCTCTTCCTCCTCTTCTTCCTCACCACCTTCTTCTTCAACCTCATCTTCCTCTTCATCATCCTCTTCTTCTTCAACATGTGCACCAAAGATGAGCAAAAGGCCTCAGTGGTAAACACGACAGCAGCGCTGGTGTTTCTTTATTTTTGTTTCCTCTTCAGGAGGCGGAAACAAAAACAAAGAACCCAACCAGACGAAAAGAAAAAAAAAGAGGAAACAAAAACACAAAGAGAGCGTTAACATATAGTTCAAAAGGAGCGAACGCGGCGGCCAACTCAAACACGCCAGCTCTGACTTACGGACCCGGGGAGGCGAGAGCCCATTCGTCCCTTCAGTTTCCAGCGGAAAAGAAAAAATAACTTCAGGCGAAATGTTATCGTTTCGCTCGACCGACGCGCTCTTTGCACCGCGACAGAATTGGCCCTTTTTCAAAAAAGGGTTGTTCTTCAACCGGCTTGTTGGAACAGAGGAAAGACGACGGTTTGGGAGTTTTACTTTGTTTACGTCGGAGGTGTTTCACTACTTTTTTTTTGTTGTTAAATTCGCACGTTTTCCTCGCGAGTTAAGAACTTTCTCCGTTCTCCGTCGTCTCGTAAGCCGTCGACAGAGACGCAGGTCAAAAAACGTTCCCACCGAACTCCTCTCACCTGGATTTACCTGAGAAATCTCGTTCGGTCGAACCGTTAAGTGTGCAAGTCCTGACACGCCTACTTCGACACACCTGAACAATACATTTTCATCTCGCCATGTTTCTTGTGAAATGTAAGAAACACTGGACAGAAAAAGAAAAAAAAAACACTATTTTCATGAGAAAATACAACAACCACCCCCCCCAAAAAAAACATGTTTCCAATATAATTTCCATTCTTTGAGGAGGTTAGACGGATATGAAGAGCGACACATTCACCGAACAGAATGTTTCTCTTGCGGTCGAGCTGGAAACATTTTAAGCAAATGACAGAGCCCTCGACAGCATGACGTGCACGAATAGACAATGGAGACTTCAAATCAGCACAGAAACCAACAAACGACGGCATTGTGAGTGAAAGAAGTTTTAAAAACACCTCAGTGACACACAAATTATACACAGAAGCTTTAGGGACACACACACACACACACACACACACACACACACACACACACACACAACGCTGCTGCACTGAAACCACACATCCATCAGCTGTCAGAGTCCAACATGCCCGGAGACTGTTGTTGACACACAGCAGCACCATGGCAACAGGAGGTGAGAGAGGGGGAGAGAGAGAGAGAGAGAGAGAGACTAATAAGGCTAATTATTCATCTTAATTCATCACTCTGGTCTCTAAAATTAAGGAGCGTCGCTATCCTGCTGAAGCAGATCTGGTTTTAGAAGCTGCACACACTGTTTCTCAGATGCAGTGCTAGCAGTTAGCCTCTAGCAGTTAGCAGGTAGAAGTTAGCCGTTAGCAGGTAGAAGTTAGCCGTTAGCAGGTAGAAGTCAGCCACTAGCAGGTAGAAGTCAGCCACTAGCAGATAGAAGTCAGCCAATAGCAGATAGAAGTCAGCCACTAGCAGGTAGAAGTCAGCCACTAGCAGGTAGAAGTCAGCCACTAGCAGGTAGAAGTTAGCCACTAGCAGTAGCAGCAGGTAGAAGTTAGCCACTAGCAGTAGCAGAAGGTAGAAGTCAGCCACTAGCAGTAGCAGAAGGTAGAAGTCAGCCACTAGCAGGTAGAAGTCAGCCACTAGCAGGTAGAAGTCAGCCACTAGCAGGTAGAAGTCAGCCACTAGCAGGTAGAAGTCAGCCACTAGCAGGTAGAAGTCAGCCACTAGCAGGTAGAAGTCAGCCACTAGCAGGTAGAAGTCAGCCACTAGCAGGTAGAAGTTAGCCACTAGCAGTAGCAGCAGGTAGAAGTTAGCCACTAGCAGTAGCAGAAGGTAGAAGTCAGCCACTAGCAGGTAGAAGTCAGCCACTAGCAGGTAGAAGTCAGCCACTAGCAGGTAGAAGTCAGCCACTAGCAGGTAGAAGTCAGCCACTAGCAGGTAGAAGTCAGCCACTAGCAGGTAGAAGTCAGCCACTAGCAGGTAGAAGTCAGCCACTAGCAGGTAGAAGTCAGCCACTAGCAGGTAGAAGTTAGCCACTAGCAGGTAGAAGTTAGCCACTAGCAGGTAGAAGTTAGCCACTAGCAGGTAGAAGTCAGCCACTAGCAGGTAGAAGTCAGCCACTAGCAGGTAGAAGTCAGCCACTAGCAGGTAGAAGTCAGCCACTAGCAGGTAGAAGTCAGCCACTAGCAGGTAGAAGTCAGCCACTAGCAGGTAGAAGTCAGCCACTAGCAGGTAGAAGTCAGCCACTAGCAGGTAGAAGTCAGCCACTAGCAGGTAGAAGTCAGCCACTAGCAGGTAGAAGTCAGCCACTAGCAGGTAGAAGTCAGCCACTAGCAGGTAGAAGTTAGCCACTAGCAGGTAGAAGTTAGCCACTAGCAGGTAGAAGTCAGCCACTAGCAGGTAGAAGTCAGCCACTAGCAGGTAGAAGTTAGCCACTAGCAGGTAGAAGTTAGCCACTAGCAGGTAGAAGTTAGCCGCTGTTTTCGAAGGAGACGCTCCAGCTCACGTGAAACTCAGTGATTATAAAATGCATCTTGAGTCACGGACGGAAACACAAGTCACTTCACACAGTGCAGCCGACCTTTAAAAGCACAGCCTGAAGGTGTGCGTGTGTGTGTGTGTGTGTGTGGTCACAGATCCCATCAAGCCTGTTCTCAACAATGTCACCTGGTTCCTCTACACAGTTAAATAAATACAAATAAAAACTTTCAAGCAGCTTTAAATTTGGGGGAAGTAAACTAAAAAGATAAATAAACTAAAAGCCGTAAAATAATCTGGTGCGATGTGGTTGGCGCTCGTTCCAGCGGTCTAATGGCGTTCGGCATGTTTTATTGGACGGCGTTGAGCATCGCGGACCAATAAAAACTTCATCGTAATCAGTTTGCGGTACTTTCGATCTTTGTTGGCGCAAATTCTGCCGTTGAAAAAAAAAAAAAAAAAAAAAAAATCTGCTTATTTTTAGTTTCACATTGACGGCACGTTTCAGTCTCAGCAGCATCGTTAAAAAAGATTTTCATACGTTATTATATTATATTATATTATATTATATTATATTATATGGCTTTCAAAGGAGTTTCCCCACTGGGGATTAATAAAGCTTTCTAATCTAAAAAATATATATAAGAAAAGAAAAAAAGAACCGGTTTTTGGGGGTTTACGTTGTGACAAATGGCCCACATTCATTTTTTAGCGTGAACACAAATCATTTATAAAAAACACCTGGCGGGTATCGTTGTTATGTGTTTCCGTGTTACCATGACGACACACACACACGAAACAGACTCACAAGACGGAGAAGAATAGCGGCGTGGCTGTCGGGGGCTGGAAATAAGGTCCGATTATTGATTATTGGTTGAGATCAGTCAGAAAAAAGGCGTGGCTTTAAACATGAACAGCTATTTACAGACAAAACACTTAAATTCATGTTTACAATGAGGTACGCAAACATTAACAAACTCATTAAAATATGGAATTATAAATGTGTGTGTGTATATATATATATATATATATATATATATATATATATATATATATATATATATATATATATATATATATATTATTTAATATTGCTAAAAAAAAAAAAAAAAAAGATCTCAACAATATGAACGTTCTGTTCATTTCAGTTCAATCCAACTTACACCGAAGTCATGACGCAACACACCTGTCTGCACAAGTGGAGGGCCCACACCCTTTTTACACAACACACACACCCCGCTCAATGTCCACAGGGGAAGGTAAAACACACTCATGGTTGTGCAATCTCAGAGCGATAAAGTCAGTCTGACTCAGTCTCGCTCTCTACCAGTCTCTCTCTCTTAGTTAATTTATTAAATTCTTCCAGGGTTGATGTTCCCGTCGTGCAAACCTCCCAGCGGACAGTGAACGCAGCACGGCGTGGAGGAGCAGCAGGAGGGAGAAGGAGTCGACACTATTGTCCAAAGAGCTCGATTAATAAGAAGAGAATCCTGAGAGGTGTTGACGTCGTCCTCGGAGTGCGTTAAACAAAAGCCAGAGGCCTCACGAGGGGCCCCTGAACACAACACACACACACACACACACACACACACACACACACACACACACACACACACACACACACACACACACACACACACACACACACACACACACACACACACACACACACACACACACACACACACACACACACACACACACACACACACACACACACACACACACACACACACACACACACACACACACACACACACACACACACACACACACACACACACACTGGTTCACGCCTCCCGTCACGGAGGTGATGCATCTGACAAACCGACGCTAGCTTCAGGTTCCGAGCGCGCTCACGTGGACCTCCAACGCGCCTCGTTGGAGAACCACGATAAGGATCTCGGGTCCGGTTCCCCGAGAGAGGAGGGGTTTGGTTTTTGGGGCGTGAAGCCAAAGATGAGACAATCACCACATGAGACTTTAAACGTGAATTAAAAGAAAAAGCTGTACGAGTGATGAAGAAGATGAACAGGTACTCATACGTGGTCATTTTGTCTCCATGGTAACGGCATACACGCATCACCACGTGACTCTATACTGCAATGTTTTACTAGCTCGTCACTTAAAGAGGTGAGAGAGGGTGAGACAGAGAGCATGAGAGAGAGATATATGAGAGTGAGTAAGAAAGAAGAGTGTAAGAAAGAGTGAGAGGGTGAGTGAGTGATAGATATGAGAGTGAGTGAGAGAGAAGAGTGTAAGAAAGAGAGGGTGAGTGAGTGAGAGAGAAGAGTGTAAGAAAGAGAAGGTGAGTGAGTGAGACAGAGTAAGAAAGAAGTGTAAGAAAGAGAGGGTGAGTGAGAGAGATATGAGAGTGAGTGAGAGAAGAGTGTAAGAAAGAGTGAGAGAAAAAGAGGGTGAATGAGAGAAGAGAGAAGGGGTGAGTAAGTTGGTGAGAGAGTGAGACAGCGAGAAAAGGGGTAAGAAAAAGAGTGAGTGACTTTAAAAAGTCCTCACAAGCATTCAGAGTGAGAAGCTGTTAAAGAGATCGATGTTTTAGTTTTTTAAAACGTTGCATTTCTGCATAAAAACAATGTGGACCCAGATAATGATGTTGTTTACCAATCAGCTTAAAACAAACAACGTATCAGTTGTTCAATAAAAGCAGATTCTTTGCTCAAAACAACATCTGGATGTTGTTATTTATGAAGCAAATATAGAACGATTATCTCAGTCGGTAATGTGCAGCCAATCAGATGTGAGGTCATTGTGTTTGAGAACAAACAACTTGTTAAACAAACAAACAAACAAAAGGAGGAAGAAGCAGAACCGCCGAGCTGCAGGTGAAGGCCAATAACATGGAGTTCCACCCACAAGCCCTCACGTGACGTCAGGCTCATTAACACAGGTGTGTCCTCATTAAAATCACAGACGCCACGCCCACAACGCGCCAGACTGCATTTGGAAATAAGTCACTAATTACTGTGAGTCAGGGGTCAAGGGTCAAGGGGTAAGCCCTCAGTCGTTTGATTTGCATTTTTACACTTAAGGCCGAATTAAAGAGTGAATCCGACTGATTCTATAAATATGAAGTACAATAAAGTAATATGCACGTGGTCGAGTGGAAGAAGCTGTTAGAGGTTAAAAAGACGCTTTATTAAAGGGGGTCCGGGCTTTGCACCACATAAAAAAGGTCGGCGGGGCCATAAAAGTTGTGAAAACATTATGAGACACTAAATATGAGTACCAGACACATGTGGACTCTCCCCTAACATGAAAACCCTATTTATGTATTTTTGGAGGTCAACAGCTGCGGTGCTTTCTTTTGAATGAACGGGTGCGGGACTCACCGATGGAGACCAGCTTGATGTTCTCCTTGTCCAGGAACTCCAGCGCCACCGACACGTTCTCCAGCTTCATCTGCCTGAAGTTGGGCCTCGGGTGGTACTTTCTGGACATCTTCTTGTGGCTGAGGACCTCCAGCAGGGCGATGAGCCTCAGGCCGTCGCCCAGGTCCAGCTGCAGGTCCCCGATCCGCTTGTTGACGCACTTCAGGTGCTCGTTGATCCAGCGCGTAAAGGTGTTCTGCTGGATCTTCTTCCACGGCGCGTCCTCCGCCAGGTCCTTCTCTGTCACGGGCATCTTTTAACTTGTTTTTATTGTTATTTACTTAACGCTGTTCGGGCTTCAGGTGAGATGAGGGAGCTGTGGGTCCCGGGAGCGTGGTCTCTATTCCCCGCAGGACGTTTCCTCGGAGCAGCCTGAAGTTGGTTTGGAGTGAGTCGGTTCAAAAGCTCCCTGAGACACACTGTGCTGCGTTCAGGCACCGCTTTCAAAGCTCGGATTTCATCCTCTTCTTCTTGGGGTGTTTGCGGGCAGTTGGGATCCTTATTGACGCATTACTGCCTCCTTCTGGACGTGAACGTTTACTTCCAATACACTCACGAGACTTTGAACTATTTCCTCAACTGCTAGACGCAGTTTACATTTAAGGGTACTTTGGGAGTATTTTCAATTACTGCTACTTCACATCTACTTGTTTGTATCTTATTAATTTTCGTTGCATGTTCTGATTAATAATGCAAAAAAAAAAAAAGCTTCTCAAATGTAACGTGTCGGAGGACCGTTTTCTATTTATCTTAAAAATCTAACGTTTCATCTCGTTAGATAATTGTCTGACTGTTTTTGTTGTTGTTGTAAGTTTTTAATTAAAATAGTTAGTGAATGTACTTTTTAATAAAATGTCTCTTATTTTTCATTATTTTTATATTTATACTTTGGTTGTATTATTATTTGTATTTTATCTTTAAAATGTAATTATATATTCATTTAAACAAAACTCAACACTTCCCCTGACTGAAACTAATCTCATAATGGTCCTATTTCCGAATGCCATTGAATGCCGCATCGGTTTGGAATGACGCCGAACTCACCTACTCAAAGATCGTCTATGTCGAAGAGCAGATAAACAAAAACGCGTGAATTATTTAAAAATAAATAAAAATAAAACATCCATCTGCTTTGTAGTACTTGTAATTTAATCTATTTTGTTTTATTTATCTGATTTTAATTTCAGAAGACAGACTGTTGACAGGTTTTTATCTGATCCTGTAAAGTTGAACTCTTACTCTGGTTAAAACATATTAGTATGATGATGTATTAATAATGATGTATTAATGATGATTAATACAATTAATTTAATTAAACATGACTGGTTTGCGTAAAACTATATATCGCAATATGTGAATATATAATAATTTATTGAACAAATCATTTAAAACAACAAAATAAACGCTAAATTGAACACTTAAATCCAAGTGCACGTGCTATCTTTGTTCTTTGTTGGGAGCTCGTGTCTCATGTCTCATGGAGCAGAGGAAGACCTCTGAGATGCGAAAGCTCCGGAAAAAAAGATCGTCACGTAAAGTGGACCTTGAGTTCAGAGACACTTTTTTTTTCGCTGCGTTCACTTGTGCCCTCGTGTGTGGGGATTTTCTGATCCCGAGAAAAAGAGTCAGAGTGATACCTCGCGTCGCTCCGACATCTGCTTTAAACACCAGACTCTGCTTTAAAGTCCGAGGTTTGAATCAGAAGCTGGAACTGATTATTGATCTGCTCTGTTTGCTGTGTGTGTATTTAACTACCAATACTGATCGATACACTTTGATCTGATCACATTTCCTGCTTCGTTTGCAGGTTTTCAGAACGACCCAACCCTCCACGACAAGCCTCGACACACACACGTGCACGCGCGCGCGCGCACACACACACACACACACACACACACACACACACACACGCACGCACGCACACGCACTCACTCCTCCGTGTTTAAACAGAGGAAAGTCAGCCATGACTCCTTCAACACTGATAAATCAATAAAAACACTGCAGGAAGAATCGGTGACGTCAGAGGGCTGTTTTTTAGTTTTTAGTTTCCATGAATCAGTTTTATGTTTGTGATTCATCTGTCTGTCTGTCTGCCTGTCTGAATGCCTGTCTGCCTGTCTGCCTGCCTGTGTGTCTGTCTGTCTGTCTGTCTGTCTGTCTGTCTGCCTGTGTGTCTGTCTGAATGCCTGACTGTGTGTCTGCCTGACTGTGTGTCTGTCTGACTGCCTGCCTGTGTGTCTGCCTGACTGTGTGTCTGTCTGACTCCCTGCCTGTGTGTCTGTCTGTCTGTCTGACTGCCTGCCTGTGTGTCTGTCTGCCTGCCTGTTTGTCTGCGTGTCTGTGTGTCTGTCTGTCTGCCTGACTGTCTGTCTGTCTGTCTGTCTGCCTGCCTGTTTGCCTGTGTGTCTGTCTGTCTGTCTGACTGCCTGCCTGTGTGTCTGTCTGTCTGTCTGTCTGTCTGCCTGCCTGCCTGTTTGTCTGCGTGTCTGTGTGTCTGTGTGTCTGTCTGTCTGCCTGCCTGTTTGCCTGTGTGTCTGTCTGAATGCCTGCCTGTGTGTCTGTCTATCTGCCTGTCTGTCTGTCTGTCTGTCTGTCTGTCTGTCTGTCTGCCTGTGTGTCTGTCTGTCTGTCTGTCTGCCTGCCTGTTTGTCTGTGTGTCTGTCTGTCTGCCTGTTTGCCTGTGTGTCTGCCTGACTGTGTGTCTGTCTGACTCCCTGCCTGTGTGTCTGTCTGTCTGTCTGCCTGCCTGTGTGTCTGTCTGTCTGTCTGTCTGTCTGCCTGTTTGCCTGTGTGTCTCACTTTCTTTCTCTCAGGACAAGAAACTGTACAACACACGTGCCCGCACGTCCAGGCCTGTGTGTCTGTCTGTCTGCCTGTCTGTCTATCTGCCTGTCTGTTTGCCTGTGTGTCTGTCTGCCTGTGTGTCTGCCTGTGTGTCTGTCTGTCTATCTGCCTGTCTGTTTGCCTGTGTGTCTGTCTGAATGCCTGTCTGTCTGTCTGTCTGTCTGCCTGTGTGTCTGTCTGTCTGTCTGTCTGTCTGTCTATCTGCCTGTCTGTTTGCCTGTGTGTCTGTCTGCCTGTGTGTCTGTCTGTCTATCTGCCTGTCTGTCTGCCTGTGTGTCTGTCTGTCTGTCTGTCTGTCTGTCTATCTGCCTGTCTGTTTGCCTGTGTGTCTGTCTGCCTGTGTGTCTGTCTGTCTATCTGCCTGTCTGTTTGCCTGTGTGTCTGTCTGTCTGTGTGTCTGTCTGTCTATCTGCCTGTCTGTCTGCCTGTGTGTCTGTCTGTCTGTCTGTCTGTCTGTCTATCTGCCTGTCTGTTTGCCTGTGTGTCTGTCTGTCTGTGTGTCTGTCTGTCTATCTGCCTGTCTGTCTGTTTGCCTGTGTGTCTGTCTGTCTATCACTTCCTTTCTCTCAGGACAAGACGCTGCACACCGCCCCAGTCCAGGCCCGTGTTGTGTTCAATGACGT
Source organism: Cyclopterus lumpus (assembly GCF_009769545.1). Lineage (NCBI taxonomy): Eukaryota > Metazoa > Chordata > Actinopteri > Perciformes > Cyclopteridae > Cyclopterus > Cyclopterus lumpus. Next base: position 24,314,823 of record NC_046970.1, on the reverse strand, counting down.
ATCTTTAGTTCGTGTCTCCTGTGTGTTTTACTCAAGTACTGCAGTATAAATGAGCTTTCCTGGAGTACTTCCATTTCATGTACTTTATACTATTTAATGTACTTTATACTTCTAACATATTTTTACTTTACTTGTTTTTCAGAAAAAGGTTTTTAAAAACTTTTGTTTTATCTCAATGTGTAACGTTGTCATTATGCCCCCCCAACAAAATGGCGTTTCGTGATGTCACTTTGACCTTTGACCTCCAAATTCTAAATCCGTTCACACTCAAGTCCGAGTGCCACATTTGAAGAAGTTCCTGAAATAAACAAAGTATTCAGAACCAGAACTTTATTTTCCATCTTCTCGCTAGTCGACTCACGACCCCTCAGATTCATCCGGTGACCCCTTGGAGGGGCCCCGACCCCTAGGTTGAGAACCACAGGACCAAACTACTCCACTGATCATAAAGTAGTCAAAAGCAGCTCCTTACACATCAGATCAAACAATCCAATTAATTAATTATATATATTTATTATAAATATATATATATATAATTAATATATATATATTATAATATATATAGAATTATAATTAATATATATAAAAAATAATAATAATATATATCTAAATTATAAAATATAAAAACAAAATATAAAATATATATATATAATATATTAGTCAATAATCACTTTTACTTTAAATACTTTTAAGTATTTATTATGTACTTTTACATTAATTAGGATCTTGGAGGCGGAGCATTATTACTAGTAAAGGAGTATTTCTTCAGTGTGGTACTAGTACTTTTACATTAAGTAAAACTTCTCACCTGTGAATGTGTTTCAAGTCATGAAATTATGACCTAATGTCAAGATTAAGATCTCATAAGTCTGTTTTTTTTGTGCCTCCGGTGAACGCACCATGCTTCCGTGAGGCGTTCAAGGTCTCTTTGTGAATGAATGAGGCGACAGAAGCTGTTTGGTGGGTCAGCTTGCTACAACTTTAATCCAAACACCGCTCTGCATATGCAATACATCATCATCATCACCTTCATCATCATCATCACCTTCATCTCCCTCTCATACCTCTAAACAGTTTTAACAAAATAAGTCTAGTAGCACATCGTTCAATAACATTTTATTTTACAGTTCTCTCTCTTTGTAGTGTGTTTTTTTTTTTGTTCTTCTCTTTAAACATCAGGAATATTTTAGTTTGTTGTCTTTTTATTTATTTACTTACGTATCGTTTAAAACACGGAGACGAGACAAGAGTACACGAACGATGACAAGTGTGAACCAACACACACACACACACACACACACACACACACACAGAGAATAAACAGTTATTCTTCAGTTATTAACTCGAGTTAAGTAAAGTTAAGTTAATCTGAACCGCCGTGAAGCCTCAACGATAATTTGATGAAACAATCTCAAATCAAAAAGGTCCACTCGCGAGATGTTTCCTGAGCTTTTAAGCACCGCCTCCTGAGCTTTTAAGCACCGCCTCCTGAGCTTCTAAGCACCGCCTCCTGAGCTTCTAAGCACCGCCACCATCAGCTGAGCCATCGGAAAAGGAAGTTGAAAGTTCAGGAAAAAGATCTCGTAAGACGTTGAGGATCTCCAGACGGACCTCGAGCAGTCGATTAAACCAAGTGTGTGTGTGTGTGTGTGTGTGTGTGTGTGTCGCACATAAACACACACCGTGGTGTTTGTTGGTTACATCCGAGGCACTTCAAGCCCCTTTTCTGTGCCCCGGAATATATATATATATATATATATATATATATATATATATATATATATATTTCAAACAGAAAATAAATCTGATTTTCATTTTTTAATAATTTGGCTTCAAGTGTTTAACCCCCGACCCTCCGAAAAAACAACAACAACCAAACCGCCGCGTCAGCAGGACTTCCTGAACGTGAACACTTTCCAGCAGACGACCTCCGGTGACCTTTCTGAGTCTCCGTTTCCATTTCCTGTTTCTATTACACGTGGATTCACTTTATACTGAAACACAGGACACATTAAAGCTTCAGTGGCGCAAATCAAACAAATTGAATTGTAGTCGTTATGTTTTTTTTTTTGGGAGGGGAATAAAAGTTAAATGGAAGGATTTAGTACATTGGCACCAAACGTGTGCAGCTAAAAATAAAAATAAAGTAATCCTGCAGATGATTCACGCCGACGAGTCAAATCAAAGCTGAATATGGAGACCAGCGTGCACACAAAAGTGTGTGTGTGTGTGTGTGTGTGTGTGTGTGATGGGGGCCGAGGCTGCTGGGAAAGTGTTGCGTTCGCTGACGGTGGGACGGGCGTGAACCTCCTGCAGGTGTTTTGTGTGGAAGCTCGGCCTGCTGGAGGACGCTGCGTCAACCCAACGGTCAGCAGAGAGACCAGAAACCAACAAATAATTATTATTAGAATAATATTTTTTTTTAAAAAGAAAGAAAAAAAAAATAAATTCCTCCACCGCAGCCGAGAGAGAGCAGAGAATAAAATTAAAATAAACTCCCCGCCGAAGAAAAAACAAAAACAAAATGAACCAAGAAGCTTCTGAATCTTCTGTAGAAACCACAACCTTTATATTCCCTCTACAATTATGTACAATTAGACTTTATACAAGTAAAGCAGTGATGCCCTCCTCACAGCGCTGTGTGCGTGTGCATGTGTGTGTGTGTGTGTCCTAGGTGGAGCTGCTCTTGGAGAGGTTCGGGTAGAGGACGGCTGCCGTCACGACGACCATCACTGCGATGACCGGCATCCAGGGGCTCCAGCCGCGCTGTCCGGGAGAGACAAACACAACCACGTTAGCCGGAAACGAGCTTTACCACACACACACACACACACACACACACACACACAGGGTGAAAGAATGAAGAGAGAAAGAGAGAGAATAGAGGAGAGGAGATGAGGAGGACGGAGAAGGACCGCAGGAAACAGAAGATAGAAGAAAAAGACCCTGAAGCCCCAAAAAAGATGATATTTCTTTCTTTCACACACACACACACACACACACACTCTAAAAAGTATATTAAATAAACTAATTTGTGAGGGTTTTATATAGACCAGATAAATATCTCTACACGAGGCAAAGTTGTGATTCAAATAAAAAGTTCCCAAATACATTAGCAGATTGTTCTTGTATTTAACGTTTCCATCTGCAGTTCATCTTTGAGCCACACGAGGGCGCCCGGGTGTTCGTATTGGTATTGCTAAAGTAAATGAAAGGACATTTTTATTTAAGCATTAATGAGCTCTTCTCACAGTTTATGTATATGATGAGTTTGTAATATATATAAAAGGTTTTGGAAACGCTGCTTCATGCTTACCTTCTGAAGCTCAACGTATCTTTTATTCCTTTAATCCCTCAACAAACATGTCACATTACAGTTATTAATTATTAATAAAAGTCCTTTTATTAAACGGTCGGTCCATTGAAATGCTTTCTGCTGAGTCAGCGTCTGTGTTTCTTCTCTCTTTTGAAGTAAAATCAAAAATATTGGAGAAGTTTGTGGTTTATAGTGAATGAGCACAAACAATAATGACTTTAAT
>NC_046970.1:24272962-24311084 GCF_009769545.1 Cyclopterus lumpus | reverse complement strand
GAGAGAGGAGAAAATCTCGTCTTTTAGTATCCATTAATATTATTATACTTTTGGACTCAAGCTTCTTTTAACGCCTGGAAAAAAAAGATTTTTTAAATGTAAACAGTGAATACAAACAAATCTTTAATTTCCTCCTCTGTAGAAGGTATCCAATCGCGGCCAAAATGCCATAAAATATATATTTTTCTGCGATCCGCCGTTTGGAAACCAAATCTGAATTCTTTAATAAAATATATTTCTGCCCATTTGGAGGCCGAACAGATATCTAGTGAATAAAAACCTTCCTTAAAAAACACTGCAGTTCTTTAGGTTCCATCTTTCATGAAAAGGTAAAAAAAATGTATCAAATAAATCTTGCATGACGTTTAAATGTGTTTTAAAAACGTAATACTTTTGCTATAATTCAAACTTACGAGCCCCGTGCCCCCCAGGAGTCATCGTCAATGTGTTCTGGCTCATGAAAGGCCGTTTGTGTCGACAGCGTCCTCCTTCCTGTCTGAGGAAGTGTTGAAAAGGTGACGACTCGGTTTGCTTCATCGGTCGAGTCGACTGAAGCCGCTTCACCGGAGTTTATCCTGATCATTGGGACACCAGTAAGACATGTGGGTCTGGAGAAAAGAAAACCCCGGGATGTAACCGGGCTTTAACGGCCGGTTACATCTCGATTATAACCGCCTGCGTCCCGTACGAACAAGTTATGAAAGGAGGTTAAAATGTATTTCACAAAGTGGTTAACGGGAGCGACGTTTCAGACGAGGAGGAAAACATAAATAAAAACACGAGGCGACCACACGCTAATTTTTAAGCTAGTTTTTATAAGCAGAAGAAGAAAAAAAAAAGGACACAATCGACCGTTAAAAATACGCAATAAAAAACGTAAATCAGAAGCAGACGTGGAGCATTCATTTTTACCCGAAAGGCAGTTAAAAAAAATGATTAAAATATGACGTTAAAGATCGTAAAAAAAAAGTGTTGTGTCAAAACAATCGCACCTCTAAAATAAAAAAAAAAAACACAAAACGGTTGAATATTAAAATTCATGCTATCCATAATTAACTAATTTTAAAAAAGTGTTTTCTAAAAAAAAAAAAAAAAAAAAAGAAAGAGAAAATTGAAGCCGTCAGGAGTCATAAAAAGCCTCAATTTAGCTTTTAAAAAAACAACAACAACATAATAATAATATCGATACCGGTGCCAGATGAGACGAGACCCTGTGAATATCTGGCCTCACCTGAAGCCGACAGCAATGTGATGACTCATCGACTCTAGGGGTGTGTGTGTGTGTGTGTGTGTGTGTGTGTGTGTTCTCATTATTCACACCAACAAGTCTATATAATAACAAAAGGATCCTGGGAAACGAGTCGGTGTTGTAACAAGCTTGCAACACCCTGGTCCGATGAAGTCCTTGAACCTATTTACCTTAAAATCAACAGCACCTCGTTATGAAGCCGTGAAGTGAGTCTCACGTTGGAAACTGAAACACTATTAAACTAAATTAAATAAAAGGATTTACCCCCCAAAATATTCTAAATGGTGAAACGTTGACTAACTATTAGTGTAAACAGCAAAACAGTTTCAGGATCAAAACATGCAAACTTAACTTTCTCAACAAAATAAAGTTTAAATTAATACATAATTTGCACAAAAATATTTGAAACGTAGCCTCATCCTAAACAAGCCGCCGGCTAAACGGCTGAATACACTTTATTACAACGGTCATACGCATAATACGGATACAGATTATTATTTAATTAGACTTTAATCAAAGGAGGGGTCGACGAGGCGCACCGAGCGAGGTAGTCAGGGGACAAGTAGAAGTGTTATAGTTGCTAGTTTTCTACACGCTGTGAATCCATATCAGTTTATTGGCCCGAAGCAGTAGAAAATGAATCAATAATATTTTTTTTAAAACACACCTGGTGCACCTCCGCCACCCTCGCTGATGATGGATTTATCCATTCAACTCGAAAATACCCTCTAAAAACATTCCTCCGCATTTTACCGGCTCCGTGAAATTACAAATCTTAAAAGAAAACGTCAACATAAATTATTTACACTTATTTAATTAATACTTTCAGGAGGATCAGTGTGTGAGGACATAAACAGCGGATGAATAAAGTATATATCCATCTATCTATCTACAGGAACTGTACATAACTGGTTTGTTTTTTTAAACACTACAAATACATAACGACTTTCAGGAGGGATATTTCCTTCCGCACAGGTTTCTACTCGCCGTTCCCACCACGAGCCGATAAGGCTTCTTAAAACTATTCATTCTAGACTGTAATCAAGAGTCTGAGCTGCATTCTCTACACTCCCTCGGCTCCAAATCCTCCAGGGAGGGCCCGAACAATGCCGCAGACCCGGGTCCGAGGTACTGCGCGAGAACATGGAGACGGAGGAAGCGCCAACGTCTCGCTTCACGAGCCGCGACACCAGCCGGGGTATCGATAAAGTCGATATTTAAGACTTCCAGCCATCGGCTAACCATAATTTGACAAGCTGCTTTTTGAGGTTTGGGGTTCAGGTAGTTAAGTCGTGAGAACGGTCGCCGTGGGCACCGCCGGCGGCGTCTAGAAGTCACCAACAGGTGGCGCAATGGAGGAAGTGCAAAGGGCATAACCAGAATAATGAAACCGCAGAGAATCAACATGAATGTTCTTCTATGGAGAGAGTAAAAGTAATTTTAACTGGTCATTACAGGAGAAGCACAGGTGTAAACAGAACTGATGGCTCAGGTCCATTAAGTGTGCCGATGAGTCCCAGCAGAGAGCTCCAGGAACTGGGAAACCTACATGGAAACACACCCGTTGTGAAACACACCCGTTGTTTTGCACTCTAAAAAGGTCTCATTAGGGTTGGGTATCGTTTTAAATATCTACATACTGCTACCATACTTACTTTGGGAAATAGAAACACCAAAACCAACTAAAAACCTCCCCAAAAAAAGATCCAAACCAACTCAAACCAAGAGAAAAAAAATACCAAAACCAACTAAAACCAACAGAAAAAAAGACCAAAACAAACTAAAACCAACAGAAAAAAAGACTAAAACCAACAGAAAAAAAGACCAAAACCAACAGAAAAAAAGACCAAAACCAACAGAAAAAAGACCAAAACCAACTAAAACCAACAGAAAAAAAAGACCAAAACCAACTAAAACCAACAGAAAAAAAGACAAAAACCAACTAAAAACAGCATAAAAAAGACCAAAACCAACTAAAACCAATAGGAAATAAGCCCACTGGTTCCTCCAGCTCACAAATAAATAGATATTAAAACATTTTTTTTTTTTAAAGCTCTATTATTTCCCCCAAACAAACAGTTGGCCACTGCCAGTTCATGGCAAACATTGCTCAAACAAGAGGACTACGTTTGTCGGGGACTAATTCCGGAGCGTATTAAAAAGAATTTGGCAGATTTGCGTTTAAATATTTGGTCGTATAGCGTTTGTCTCGCATTAATGGGATGTAAAAAGACTTCAGCTGGGCTTCACGTGTGGTTTCTGTTGCACTAATGATGAGAGAAACAACTACACACTGAAAATATATGTGGCGATGGACTTGAAAAGGACGAAGTAAGTAAGCGCCCCTTAAATGACATCTCATCCCTCTGTCTGGTCTTCTGGTTGCACTTTGATTGGCTGGATCTCTTCTAGCCCTGAAAAAGAGGTCCCAGGACCTCCAGGGTTAAGAGGGAAGCAGCTGGGTCTGATCTGACCTTCCCATGATGGCCGCTGCTTAAATAAGAACGCACTTCATTATTCTCTCTTGGAGCCCTTCAGATCTTCATCCCACCATCTGCGCTCGTGTCAATTAGTCCGTCCGTCTTTTGCGCGGTCGTCGGTGTCACGGCAACGGTCCCCGAGGGAGGCTGCGGGTTCAGCGAGCTACACTACATAACATGCAATCGCAGGGTTTTAGGACTCAATCCTTGAAAATAAAAATCACATTTCAGTCTGGCTGCAAAAACAATAAAAGCTGACCGAATATAAAAAATAAAAGAAAAGACATGATGTCATCGTGTTGAGATTTTTTTTTTTCTCCAGTAGCTCCAGTTGAGTCGAAGAGTGGGGGATCTCTGTGCTCTGTGGGATCTCTCTTCCAAGAGGGGTGGACTTGATGTACGGAAAGATAACATCAATAATAAAATGCAATCGGGCTGGATGGCCGAGCCGACTGATTGGTTCATCAATCACAGGATGCGACCAATCGCACACCCGGTTCTCTCCGGTGCACATTTATCACACAAAGGGGGGGGCTTTTATCTGCCAAATAAAAGCCTTCAGAAAGTGTCAATATGTGCAGTAAAACACCAGTTTACACCAACATATTTATTGTAGTCTATTTTTTTTGGCTCCTGCATGGTATTCAGATCTCCACGCTTTGTAGTCCCAGCCAAAACCAAAACTGCACACTCATGTGACAAACACAGCAGCTGTCACCACAAGAGGAACCTACGGTTTTGAAGTATTGGTGAGGCAAGCCAGGTCTACGTGTGTGTGTGTGTGTGTGTGTGGGGCCATTGCCGGTATCAATTCTATTATTAAATGTCTCGATAACGCCAATATTCCGAACACAGCTCTGAATGTTTCGCTGTTGCTTAGCGACTCGTCGTTGAGATTAATCTCCCACTTCTTTTACTACGGTTACGGGAATCGCCGTCAAAATGTGAACCGATGTTGGAGCTCGACGGCGAAAAAAGGCAACGCGGGTGTGTGCGATGTTTGCGATATTTTTCTGCAACGTTACAGCAGCCTGTCAACACTTGTTAAAAGAGTCTCGACTGTCACTCTCCGTCACGCTTGTCAAAGCTTCGAGTAGGAAGACGTCTGCTAGCAGATAGGCTAATTTGTGAAATATAACAACAATCGGATCAAGCCGATTAGTTGAGATTCGGGATGCTGAGATTCATGGTTGGCATCTTAATCCTTAAAAATCACAGGGAAACCGCATTTACTGTATCTTTAGTGTTTATCTTCAAACCGGTGTTGCAGAAGAGAATCCTCTTGTATTTGGGCAAAAATAGTTCCCATTGTGTATTCATTAAAACACTTCACACCTTATATGATTGGGCTAGTTAAATACTGGGCTCGTTGGTGACTGCGTTCATTAGACAAAAAGGCCCTTTTCTGATTCATAAATAACCTGTGGCGATAACAAAAACTAATCATCCACTTTGAATCCTTGGTGCCAATAAATTAGTGCATGTCAATATGTGTTTTTATCCTTGAAGAGAGGAAAGGATGACGCTACTGGCGTCATTATAAATAGCTTATGCACACACACACACACACACACACACACACTTACTTTCAAAGTCCCTGCATGCCACATAGTTGGGTTAATCCTGTGGTTGCCTCAGCCTGTTCAACCTGTTCCACAGAGGAACTACAGACGCACTGAAGCTCCACGAGGAGCGATGCTACACCGCACAGATCTGATCCGTCCCATTCAGATCACAGACCTGTGGCTATTAAAGAAGGAACAGCTTGGTTTCCTCCACGAGGATTAAGTCTTTTCCCCCCCTGAGACTGGACTAAGGACATTCCTCAGTAGATATCAGCATTTAATTTGTGTTTAATCCAGGACTGAGCTTACTTAACCCCTCTCAAGAAAATGAGCCAACAATCGCACAAGAATATTCCATGTTCAATTCCGGCCGTGGGACTTTTGTTGCACGCCTGTTTAAAATCTGTGAGATTATTATATAAACACAAACAACATGTATTTGGTCTGAGAGCAGCTCCTATATAAATCTCACAGGCAGCTTGTCAATTGGCGAGACTGCCTTAAAGTAAATATTTTTCAACCAGGTGGAACATTAAATCCAGAATCGATCCACCAGTGTCTTTCTACCCATAATCCCTTGAGTTTTGGGGGATCATTTCCCATACTCAATTGTGTATTATCCCTCCAAGTTCAGTGTTGGATAGGTCGACAGAAGGACGCGCCGCAGAGTTTTGTGTTTGCTTTCCAACATGCTTGACGCGATCGCACCCTTAAACAAACTAAATCTGTTCAGGCCTGAGCCGAGTTCACACTCGGGGGAAGCGGTCTCGCTCCGGGGTGTTTGTGACGTAAGAGAGTACTTTGTGATGGAAGCACAGCTGCTGGCAAGTTAAATACAAGTTTAGCGTCATTTTGAGGTAGTCATTTGTGAAGTTTACAGTCCATGAGGGCATGATAGAGGCTTGCCTGTTCGAGAATTATGGAAAATTCCATATTTCCTCTAAAATGCCGGAGGTAAAAACAAGGAAAACGCAGGTATCAAAAAGTCAGGTTAGTGTCAATCATCTTCTCTTACCTTGCCGGTCTTGTGGTCGAACCAAACCAGGGCATGATTCCTGGACAGCACCTTGCAGTCAAAGGTGGCGTTGTTCTGGGCCGGCCGACACCGAGCCACCGACCTGCCGATTTTGACCGGCTCGTCCAGGTACACATGCCGCTCCTGGAATGGGTGCGAGTTGGGTCGGCAGGCGAACACGGCCAGCGCCGACGGCATTGACTTTGGCTTAAGGGTGTTACTCCAACCAGACACGGGGGGCAGGTTTTCTTGATCCAGAGTGGCAGTCGTCTGTTGCGATTTCCACCCACCAATGAATAATAATTTTAAAAAAGTGGAATATCTGTCGCCTACGTGGTAGGCAAGAACTGTCAAAAGTTCCCAGCCACTAACTAATAAACATGGTCCACTGTGCACAGCCCGGGCTGCACCGCTTTCCCCACCTCGATTCAAAAAGAGGCTCCTGTGTTTGAAACAAACGAAAATAAAAAACAACCCAACAGGTACAGAAAAACAACAGACATCCCCCACTCACTGCCTGTGCACCAAAGCTACATAACGATACCTATATATCTGACAGCAGGCATTATGTACAGACCATGTGGAGGGGGTGGGGGGGTGCCATGTGTCAAGACATACACGACCCAGTGCAGCACTGACAGCCTGGAAAACAGCCTCCCACGTCCATCAAACTATTCCAGCACCGCAGCAGGCCACACACCGGGAACCGTGAATGAGTTACGAATCAAAAGAAACTATCCACTTGGGGGCTAGTAGTGCGCGCTTTTAAGTCTAACAACAAACACACACACACACACACACACACACACACACACACACACACACACTAGTCGGCTCACACGCTAATGTGTCGTCTGTAATCTATTCGTCATTTAAAAGGCATAATCTGGATGATTACAGGAGGGTGAGGGGGGCGAGAAAGACACTTTAGCTAGCTACCTGGCGTCACCGCTCCCCCTCTACAGAACACCTGTAAGGTCGCTAACCGACACCTAGCAAGAAATAAAACATCACCCCTGAGTTATTTAACGTAAAACGGGCCAAAATTAGCCCCGAAATAAACCCGGTTCAGTGTCCTGAAATTAGTCGGGCAGGTCTTCTTCTCACCCGGCGAGCTCTCGCTTTGAACTCCCGGTCAACGGTTTTTTTTTCTCTTCTTCTTCTGGCGTTTTGAACCAGCGAGCTAGGCTAAGCTAAGCTAGGCTAACGAGCGCTGACCAAAACTTTATCAAAAACCCGGTCCCCGAATGTTCCCTCGACCAGGTCGCTTACCGGAAGGAGGCCGCGTGCCATCCCGGTGTCCCGGAGCAGATAAAAAAGCACCAAGCTTTTAGGGGGAGTGGTGGTGGTGGTGAGGGGGGGGGGGGTTACTGACGGAGCCCGGGAAGGTGGCGAGCTAAGCCGGCTAACTGACAGTCAGGGGGCAGAAACAAGACGCGGAAAAAAAAAAAAAAATCAGGGGAGTTTTCTTTTGACTGCGGGTCCTCCCGCATCACACGAGCCCCGGTTATCTGGGGGGTGGGGGGGGGGGGGTAGGTGGTGGAGGGAGGGAGGGGTTTGTCGTGCGTCTCGGTCCCCGGACAGGTTGATGAGTTAAAGCCGTCGCTTTCCTTCAGTTTTCAGGGAGGAATCTATGAGAAGTTGTCCTCCTCCGCTAGTCCAAGCCGCCATACTGTAACTAGAGAGCAGACGGGCGCGGTGCGTTCACGGGCACGGCGCGGTGCGTTCAGGGCACGCGAGTTACATCAACTCCGCTCACCGCTGAGCTCATGAGAGGAGTTGACTCTTAAAAAAAAAAAAAAAAAAGACATCAACGTTAATATATATATATATATATATATATATATATATATATATATACATAACATATTAATGATAATAATTCATAATAATATATTATGATATATTATCCTGAATTATTATTATATATATATATATATTAATATATACATATATATATATATATAATCCTTTTGTGGGATGGAAAAAAAAGTATATAAATGATGACGAAAAATACAATTGAGTCATGTGAATTTGACTAAATCTAAATTAGTAGTCCTTCATGACATTCACACATGCAGTACACAGCCTTACCTGGATGTTTGGAAAGTAAACTCGCTTCAACTTTTATATGTTAATTGTTATTAATTATTAATAAATTCATATTATTCTAAACTATTTTGTGTATGTATTGTGCTTTTTATTTTTTTATTTTATTGCTTACCAAAAACAAGCAGCAAAAATGTACCTTGCAGAATTAATAAAGTAACTATCTATTTATCTATTTAGCTACCTAAATAAATGTAATACTTTGTTTTGTAGGCTACTTCTATTTTCCGGCCTTCGTTATTGTATACAACAAGTATTTTGGTATGATATGGTATTTGAATTATTATAGTAAAAATGGAACTGATATGGAAGCCGCGTTTTAATGAAAAATATATCTATCCATAACTAGATTTCAACAGGAAATAGACATAGACAACAAGAAATAGAAAACACATCACAATTGACCTAAATCGTATTTTTCCTAGAGCTTTTGTTATTATATTAATAAAGAAAATGGTGTCTAGAGGCTCTACCATAGGAATGTCAATAAAGTTATTATTATTACTGAAAAATCTGCTTCAAGAAACACAGGGAGTGTACCTTCAAACGTACCTGTTGTTGTCTAGTAACATTTCATATTCCTTATACTATTAACCAGAAAACCAAATGACAATATTGTACAGTTCCATCATAAGGTTTTATCCAGGTGTCTTGATTTACGGCCTAGGGCAGCAGGGCGGCGTGGGGTGACGTGTGAGGAGATCAAATTCTGCTTGCTTGTGGCTCCAGAAACGTCCCCGACAGCTGAGACCAAATCAATGTTGGATGAAACAGTAGGACGCTCAAGTATTGGGAGGAGAAAACACGACAGGGCATCAATTTGCTGCTCATTTTTGGTTTAATCCATTCATTTGGAACCGGAGATTAAAAAGAAACAACAATTAATCGTTAATGTTTTGCAGTTTTGTGCATTTAAAACAGGCTTGCTCTCAACCTGTGTTTAAGCACAGATGACGTTCATAAAGTGAGTTTTCACAAATATGTTGTAAAAATATGAATATACATCATTTATTAAGACTTTTAGCGTCGAGAACCAAATAATAATCAATAAAGCTGCTGAACTGTGGAGTCCAAGTTTTAAGATTCAGATGGTGGTCATAGCACCAACCGTTGGGAAAATAGTTCCCACATTCTTGGCAGAGACCGGATCTACATGCAAAGCAATGTATTGATGTTATAATGGTCATGTTAGATCATTTTGTCTGTTTCCAATCTCTCTGGATGCAGCTTCACATGGACCCTGAACACGAGAGGAAATAATGAGAAGAAAAAAAAGAAACGTGCCTTTCCTGTCTCTCTCTCTCTCTCTCTATTAAAAGAAGCAGAAATGCCACACACAAATAATAATAATAATAATAATAATAATAATACAAATAAAAAACTTTATTCTTCAAACTCTCCTTTAGTCCTTCTTCTACTCCTTCATGTTCTTCACGTGAGGCGTTTGGTGTAATGCAATCACAACAAGTTCCTTTCACATCTCAGGCTGGTCCACACAGAGCGTGTACTCCTGCAGGAGGTTTTGGCCGGTCTGAGTGGCGTTGGGGGGGTCACTGCAGGCTTCACTTTGGGGATCAGCCTAATTATCAGCCTGTTCCAAATATACCAGAGCGAAGGACGAGCCAAGGAATGAGCCATGAACACAGACCACAAGATCAACCAGAGGTGTAAAGTCAGACCGTAACAGCCGCAGAGTGTTTTACTGTGATCAGCTGGTCCTGGTCCTGGTCCTGGTTTTGATCCTGCCCCGGCCCTCCTGCAGAGCGAGCAGAGGACCAGCTGTCACACCGCACTCCCAGTTTAACCAATTTGAGATTTAACGGGATCTTACTGAGTTTAGCTTCTTTGCCCCGTTTGACATCCAGTAAAGATAAACTCCATTAAATTAAAAACACATATTTATAAACGCAGTGCTCTGTTTTTATGTTGCTCTGTTTCAATCTAATCTCCCTCCTGTTATTTAATTATTTAATTGTATTTAATGACCTACTTCAGTTTGACGTGAAGCTCTTTATACCTGAAGCTATTAGCTCAACAGTAATTTAAAGTTTTAATGAGAAGTTGTGTTACATTGTCATATTGCATTTTACATGAGCAGTGATGTGATGTTGTTTATATGCAATGCATTTAATGTGTATGTCTACTGTACATTCAAGTCTATTTAGTCATTTCATTAAATATAATTTTTCTTATACACACTAGGTTATATTTACTATTAGTATATTGTAATCCAGTATTAGTCGTTTAGCAAATATTAGTTACAATTATAGGAACTAATTCTGATTGATTTGCATACTCAGACTTCTTTACCTACAACGGTGGATTTGTGTCAGAATAAGGGTGTTTGCACCCCTTCCCTCGCTGAGAACCCCCACTCTGTCTCATCCATCTGTTTGTTTAACGAGTTATTAGAGGATTTAGATAAAGCTGATTTACTTCATTGTTCCTGAATCCCACTGAGAGTCGGGCTTTAATTAAAGAGGTAATTAGCAGCCTGGTAATTAGCAGCAGAATATAGGAGCCAATATTGAATATCTTTAAATACGACAAAAAACACACACACATATATATATATATATATATATATATATATATAGCTGTAGCTCAGCTCGCCTTTCTGGTTGTTGTATGTATGTATTAACAAAATGTCAATAGTATAAATATCCCCAAAATAAGTCATATAATATATATAGATAGATAGTCGGTATATATATATATATATATATATATATATATATATATATATATATATATATATATTGTGTTTTAAAAGAGAATTAATCTGCTCATTATGAGGTTATTCCACATAATTATCTTCACAGTCTTAAGACGTGAAGACTCTGCTGCCATTGAAAACATTTTTCCTTGCAATTTTGTCTCCATATGCTCTATTTTTAAAATTGTATTATTTTCGCATTATAGTGTTTTACATAAACTTTTGTCTTATTATTTATTACCTTTATTTAAAAAAAAAATATGTATCCGTTTCTGTCTTATTTTATCTTATTATGATATACAAAGTCAAAAGTTGACGTCTGACTGTAAACCTATAGCATTGAACGTCTCATAACTAATAATTCCGACTCGACAGAGTGGACTTGAATACAACCCCGGCGCCAGGGACGACCTTACGCGATGACGTCACCGCGTCGTACGTACGTACGTACGCTCCGGCTCCGATGCTAAGCGCGAGCTACTCCGCTGTAGCGCCGCTCGCCTTTCTGGTTGTTGTCACCTGAGCACGAACTCGACATACCCGTTTACGTCTTCTTTTAGGGGGGAGAGCGGACCGAAGAAAACCGTTAACATTCACCGGGACGTCCCGCGCGCACGGGGCGGAGGGGGGGAGGGGGGGGGGACGTCGCCATATGGCTCTGCAAGGCCCGGAGGAGCTCGGGGAGCAGGTCGAGGAGCCGGAGGATCTGGACGACCAGGACGCGAGCAGCATCTCCCCGGCCGAGGAGATAACGCTCCCACCCGGGCCCGGAGGAGAGGACGAGCCGGAGGAGGCTCTCCTGCTGCCCTGGGACCGCTTCTCCACCTGGCTGCACTGCATCTGCGTGGTGGGCTTCGACCTGGAGCTGGGGCAGGCGGTGGAGGTGAGGCTCCTCTTCATGTGGAGGGAGGAGGAGGGGGGGAAGTGCATTGTAGCTAGAAAACAAACCCCCAAAAAACCGCTTAAGTTAGCAGTTATTAGCGGATCCGGCTACTTCCTGGACCTGATACACACATCCCAATGAAGCAGGTTGTTTTGGTTGTTGTTTTGGTCGAAAGTGGTTGACACAACTATGGATGATGTACAGCTAACTTATAACTGTAGGATAACGATTTAATTACATGCATGCATGGTGTAATGGTGTGTGTTTTTCTTTCTTTTCCGGGAGTTAGTCGGTTCCAACAGCACCAGCTGCTATCTCACATTGATGGTGTTTTTTGTTGTTGTTGTTGCAGTAACTTATTTTTTTTCCAGGCCTTTTAACTCGAGGAGTTGAGCAAGGCATCAGTGGCCTTGCTGGTTTGATTTCCAACACAACAAACCCCTCTTTGTTTTCACAACACAAAGACTTCACAACTTGCTATTATTATGAGTATTATTATCATATTTTTGTATCTGGAGAGTTTGTCATTTTACATTTACTGATTTTAATAAAGTAGTTTTTTAATACTTTGGTATGTGCAGGCAGATCATTTTCACTTATTTTAGTTATTTTTCTATCAATCAAATGAACCATTAATTTATTTTATCATGACTGAAATCCTCTAAAAGAGTAAATTCACAAAACTACAGATCTGATGAGACATTTTAACTAGTTTTAGTGTTCGGTACTCTTGCGTTGGATCAGTCGTTACTTCGATGCCGTTAATGTTATGTTATGTTATCTAGGTATTTATTTAATGATAAACAGTACAATGCATAACCCCCCCATGTTTGTTATCAACATTTGCATGCCCTTTTAAACCAAAAACTATCCGGGAACCGGTTCCAAAAGAAATACCTGAGCACCAAATAAAAACGTGGTATACTGTAATGCATAAAGCGTTGGGCCTGTTTCCTGTGTGGTGACTCTGCTCGCGTGTCTTCCAGGTTATTTATCCTCATCATTCAAAACTGTCAGAGAAAGAGGTGAGTCCTACGTTCCTACGTTTAAGATATTTAAAATGCCTTTTTTATTTGTGGATAAAGTCATTAACGTTAACGATGTATCCTGAGATCCTAGAAGTTTGCTAGATAATTTGTAATATTGTTCATCTTAATTATAATTATCGATCTCCTGCTGTGTGTGTAAATTACTGAATGACGTGATGGAAAAAGGATGAAAACAACCCAAATTCTTTTTCTCTTTTTCAGAAAACAAGCATCTGCTATCTTTCATTCCCCGACTCCAACTCCGGTGAGTTCCTTAACATTTTATTACATTTATTTTTAACGCAGCCCAACAACCAGCTTTGGAGACTTTGACTTTTGGCTTTATGGCGACGTGTCGGATTAACCTGTTCAAACCTGGCGTTGTATTTTCAATTTCAAGTGGTTTCAGACTATCATGCTGGAAATAATAATAATAATAATAAACATTATTTGTACAGCACCTCTCATACAAAAATAAAAGCACCACAACGTGCTTTACAACAAAGAAAACAGACGTAGAAGGAACATTTAAAAACATGGAAAACAAAACACACTTGATGACATGCGGTACAAAAAAAATAAGTAATGCATGAGGTGGAAAATAAAACCCACAGAATAGTAATTCAAACAGCATCCGTATTTGCAGCGTGCGCATCAATAAATGCTGCAGCGGCATCTAAACGTCTCCATTCTCTTCTCCTCTTGGTCCGGCGGTGGATTCGATTATTTTTTTTTAAAATTCATTTCGCCTCCGGTGCGTTCGCCACTAATCGGCGTCTCGCTCTCCGAGGCTATAAATAGACGCCGCGGGAAAAAACCTGCTTCTCTCCCAACGGACGGGGGCGACCTTTGACCCTCGGCCAACGCCTGTCGGATAGAATCATTTATTTTTTGGTCTCCTTTGTAGTACTGCACATGAGATCGTCTCGTCTCTGGAACGTGACCTGGAAGCTCTCGTTTCAGTCGTCGCCTTTTTTTACTTATCAATCTTTGTTTAATTAGTGTTTGGCGCGGCGGACCATTTAGAAAATTGTCCCTGTCGTTAGTGTAACACTAGAATGAGAGATAACGTGGTTTAGGGATTAGTTTACACACACAGAGGTGTGTGTGTGTGTGTGTGTGTGCAGGTGATATATATATATATATATATATATATATATATATATATATATATATATATATATAATTATTTCAAAAGGGATCAAGGAAATTTCTGCGTATTCAGAGTGAAGTAGTGATTAGATGTGTCGTGCCTCTAATGCAGATGAAGTAACTTAAAACCCTTTTATTTACAGCTCAAAGTCAATTAAAACATTTTTTTTATGTTTCCAGCTTCTCAGTTGCGAAGATTTGCTGCTTTTCTTTGTCTTATACGACAGAATATTAAACGGATTTTTCTTTCACTGTTCCTCCAACAACTACGTACTCTGGGAAACCATTTAAAACTCTTTCTTTAATTATATCGGAAACAATCGGTTTATTTTAATTAATTAATTAATCGAGAAAATAGGATACGGACTATGATAAAACCGTCTAAAATAAATAATTTAAATATAATTGTGCTTCCTGAGAATAAGGACGCGGAACCTTCCGGCTTTTCATTCCGGGGCGATGGAGTAAATCCTTACAGCGGGTTCAGGTGCAGTGACTCACACAAGTGAGTAGGAACGCACACGCGTCACGAGGAGCGTTTGTGGAGCCTGTGAAGTTGATTCAGATGGAGAGTCGGAGCTCGTTTCATGCTGGGTGGCCTCGAACGCAACCCGACTGCATGATGTCATGGAGTCTTGGCTGAGCTCTAGGAAGTGTGTGTGTGTGTGTGTGTGTCCTGTGAAGTGGAATGCTTTAATGTGTGTGTGTGTGTGTGTGTTTTATTATTTTACACTCTCATTTTCCTTCTCGCACTCTTCTGCTTGTGTCCGCTGGAGGTCGTCCAGAGGTCAAATGCCGGTTGGTGACTCATTGGGGCATTTCCCTTTTTTTTTTTTTTAAACGCATCCTAAGCAGTTTTTCTATAACTTACACTATTTAAAATTTGATCTGGTGAAATCACTTTTAGTGCCAAGTGGCTCAGACGTTCTGTAGCAGAACTTCAGGTTCAGGTTCAGTCCCGATCCGGATCTCACGGGCTCACAGACTTGGTCCGTGAGGGTTCAGGGCCGACCCGCCGTCATATCATCGAGTGTCTCTCGCAGACATTTTTTGCCCTTTCCCTCAGTTTGCATTTCTTCAGACTTCTGCCCCGAGGGAATTACCCACAATTCATAGCAACGTGACGTTAATCACCGAGGATGGCACACGGTTGTGTTCAGCCTGGAATATTAAATTTACTCGGATTAGATTAAGGATTTAGAGATGGGGACACAAGGGAAGAAAAAAAAAAAACACCCGAAAGCGAAAGATTATATTACACAGATTTTATTCATCAAACATTTCATTTATTTTCGACAAAAAGTAAATAGATTGTTTGACAATTACCTCTCATCTCGTGGGGGGGGGGGGGGCGAGAGCCGGGAAGACGTATGGAATAAAACACCCAGAACTGTACAAAATCATCAGGATCGTGGAGAAATAACCCATTTTTATGAAGAATGTTTCCACGGTAACCGCGTCACTCTGGTTCCCAGGTTGCCTTGGCGACACCCAGTTCTGCTTCCGCTTTCGTCAGGGTTCGAACAGGAAGCCGTCGCTCGGCTGCTTCCTGGAAACCACCGACCGGGACGCACCGCCCTGTCTGAAGGTACGCGCACACACACACACACACACACACACACACACATACATACACTGTCTGGTTTAGTGATGTAACACTCCGATTGTGTGTGTTTCAGAGGGAGCAGGGCCATTACTATGGTTACGTGTACTTCCGTCAGGTGCGAGACAAATCCCTGAAGAGAGGGTACTTCCAGAAGGTCAGTTTTTATTGATCGCTTCATGGTTTAAGTAGTAATAATAATAATAATAACATATTGGAGCGTTATTGATGAGCTTCCTGTCCCCGTCAGTCTCTGGTCCTCATCAGTAAGCTGCCCTACGTGACCTTCTTCCACTCCCTGTTGAAGATCATGGCTCCAGAATACTTCGAGAAACAGGAACCCTGTCTGGAGGCGGGTCAGTCTGAGAACCTCCCTTACCTGTCTGTCTGTCTCTACCTGTCTGTCTGTCTGTCTCTCTCACTCTACCTACCTGTCTGTCTCTACCTACCTACCTGTCTGTCTGTCTCTACCTACCTGTCTGTCTGTCTCTACCTACCTACCTGTCTGTCTGTCTGTCTGTCTGTCTGTCTCTACCTACCTACCTGTCTGCCTCTCTCTACCTACCTGTCTGTCTGTCTCTACCTACCTGCCTGTCTTTCCCTACCTGTCTGCCTGTCTCTACCTACCTGTCTGTCTCTCTCACTCTACCTACCTGTCTGTCTCTACCTGTCTGCCTGTCTGCCTGTCTCTACCTACGTACCTGTCTGTCTCTACCTACCTACCTGTCTGTCTGTCTCTACCTACCTGTCTGTCTGTCTCTCACACTCTACCTACCTGTCTGTCTGTCTCTCACACTCTACCTACCTGTCTGTCTCTACCTACCTACCTACCTGTCTGCCTGTCTCTACCTACCTACCTGTCTGCCTGTCTCTACCTACCTGTCTGTCTGTCTCTACCTACCTACCTGTCTGCCTGTCTCTACCTACCTGTCTGCCTGTGTCTACCTACCTGTCTGTCTCTACCTACCTACCTACCTACCTGTCTGTCTCTACCTACCTACCTACCTGTCTGTCTGTCTCTACCTACCTACCTGTCTGTTTCTACCTACCTGTCTAGTCTCTACCTACCTACCTACCTGTCTGTCTGTCTCTACCTACCTACCTCTCTGTCTGTCTCTACCTACCTACCTGTCTGTCTGTCTGTGTCTACCTACCTACCTACCTGTCTGCCTGTCTCTACCTACCTGTCTGTCTCTACCTACCTGTCTAAATAAACTTTATTTACTTACTCAAGTGAAACTCTGTGCGACTCCAAGTTTTCATCCATTGTGATTCAGATCGCTGCTGTTTGTGTGTTTTGATTGACAGCTTGTAACGACATTGACCGCTGGCCGACGCCCCATCCTGGCCGAATCCTCACGCTTCCCATTATGGGCGTGGTCATCAAGGTACACACACACACACACACACACACACACACACACACACACTCTCACTGGGTGGAGACCGCCGTTATTCATGAGCTCGGTTCACAGCTGTGACGTCTACATGTCCGCCTGTTGTTTTCTTTCTGAAGCTTTAAGTTCTGCATCTATATTTACGTCTAGACATTATAGTACAATGTACTTAGGTGCTGTACTATTTTATTAGATTTTATACATTTATATATTGTTTATGTAAATATCTGGGAGCCTGGGATCTTAAGAATTTGAAGTGTAAAAATAAATTACTTTTTAAATTGAATATTTTGGAGCGTAAAATACTTTGAAAGAACCGCGTTGAATCTGTTGCAGATCCGCATCCCGACCTGCTACGACAAACCAGGAACCTCACAGCTGGTCCAGTCGGCTCAGGTGATCGCACGCGCACAGAAATATGAATATATATCGATTTAAATAAAAATGCGAGCGAACGTACATTTTATTTTTTTTAAAAACACGATTGTGTGCTTCTGCGTTCCAGAGTGACAGTCAGGTGTCCATCGTGCTCCCGACCATCCATGAAGTCGACCTCTTCAGGTGAGACCTGCAGGAGTTTATTTTGCTTCTGTCGCCCCCTGCTGGTTGAAGGTGGTACTGCAGCCACTGTCGCCTCTGAGTTCGCCAAAGAAATACCAGGATGTTCTAGGAGTGCATCTCATGTGACCCAGCATGCTCCTCTGACTAATCTGAGGGTCAAAGTTCAAGTTAATGGGACAAAATATACTCAAATCTTTCCTTGAATGTCTCCTTTTCAATATTCTGTTTTGTTTCTAAAAAAAACAATATTTGATCATTTACAGAACAGCTGACTGCTCACGTTCAAGTTTATTTCTTTTAATTTTGTTCCTTCATTTAAAGCAGAAAGAGAATAAAAGGAGACGTAACGATGAGAATTCTGGAAACGCCAGAATGTGCATTTAGGATCATTTGTCAAGTAAAGACCAAAAATGAAACTCTCCCACAGTGAGACGTCCGCAATGCACAGGAGGCTCGTTTTAAACGAGGAATCTCTCTCTCTCTCTCTCTCTCTCTCTCTCTCTCTCTCTCTCTCTCTCTCTCTCTCTCTCTCTCCAGGTGTTTCTACCCGGTCTTCTTCCACATCCAGATGCTGTGGGAGTTGGTGTTGCTCGGGGAGGCCCTCGTCGTGATGGCGCCGTCGCCGGCAGAGTCGTCGGATACCGTGCTGGCATTGGTCAGGTGAGTGGGAGGGGAAGGAGTGTGTGTGTGTGTGTGTGTGTGTGTGTGTGTGTGTGTGTGTGTGTGTGTGTGTGTGTGTGTGTGTGTGTGTGTGTGTGTGTGTGTGTGTGTGTGTGTGTGTGTGTGTGTGTGTGTGTGTGTGTGTGTGTGTGTGTGTGTGTGTGTGTGTGTGTGTATTCAGTTTTTAAAGTCTCGTAGCTTTTCGTTGAGCCGTTTGAGAGGATGTTTGTGTTTACTTAAGCTGCAGCTCTCTGCTCACAGGAGGCTCATGAATCCTCTAAACAATAATATCTCTCTCTCCCTCCCTCCCTCCCTCCCTCCCTCCCTCCCTCTCTCTCTCTGCAGCTGTATCTCTCCTCTGCGTTACTGCAGTGACTTCCGGCCGTACTTCACCATCCACGACAGCGAGTTTAAGGAGTACACCACCAGGACGCAGGCTCCGTGAGTAAAGACCAACCACGTCGGCCTCGAGCAAGTCACCGACCGCGCTTATTACTTATTCAGAGAAAGACAATATTATGAATATATATATATATATATATATATATATATATACTGTATAATGAAAATGTATATTCCAGTTTACATGCAGCTGTGCATATTAATCGAGATGAAACCTAAAATGCCTCCATCACGTACGCCCGACAGCTACGTCCTTTTTAAATAACCTTCCTCAAACTGTGTCCTTCAACCTATTGCTTTTACGGCTTTACATATTTTAATGTATTCTTGTATATTTTATTTTCTTCATATTCTATTAATTCTGATGCACCAGTCTCGGCATGTCTTAATCACAAACTGCTGCACTAGGAGTTCTGTCATCAGACAGAAATGAGTCGTCTGTTCTCCTTTTCAGGCCGTCGGTCATCCTGGGAGTGACCAATCCCTTCTTCGCTAAAACCCTGCAGCACTGGCCGCACATCATCCGCATCGGAGACATGAAGCAAGCAGGTAGGCGCCGCCGCCGCCGCTCGACGAACGCGACGTTCGCCTTCGATTGGTTTAAAAAAAAAAGTCGAGCGAAACAACAACAAAAAACTCGTCCGCTACGACGTCGACTTCTTTGTCCGACCACAATTTATCATCATCTTCTTCCCGTCCATTGAAAACAAAAATGTTTAAAAAAAATAAATAAATAAATGTATGGACTTTAGGATGCGTTTAGAAAATCCGCCTCTTTTTAAAAAAGTTAAATAAACTCAGAAAAATGCATCGTCACAAAGTTTTGTTTTTTTTATAGTTTTTTTTTTCTTCTCACAAGACGGCATTAAAATGTAACGCACACATTAATAAAGCAAGCCGTAATATCATATAATATTATTTCAGAAGCATCAGGATTACCAGTAAAAATGCCGGCGGAACATTTTTACTGCACAATAAAGTACATTTACATTTCCTGCTTTTTGTTAATACTAAAGTTACTCTGAAGAACCTTTTTTTTCTTTTTTTCGAAGTGTCATTTTTAATACTGATTTCCTTCATCGGTGAACGAGACCGTCTGTTTGGCTGCTGTAAAATGAGAGAATTTCTAAAGGAAGCACAAACATTTTAGTCCAGAATTTAGTCCCGCCCCCTTGTTCCTTGTCGTGGCGTGAAGGATCTGAATGTATCCGGTTTACGTGATATAAAAGCTGTAAGTCGGACATCATCCTGCTCTTCTTTCCCTCCCTAGGAGAGATGGCCAAGCAGATGAAAGTGAAGAAACTGAAAAACCTCAAAACCCTGGACTCTAAACCCGGTGAATGCTCCTCAAACCCTCCGTGCGTTTATCGTTTCTCGGCTCAGTCGCTCGTTTTTAGTTGTTTTTTTTTAACGTCGAGCGTTTTGTTTTTTAAATGCGTTGCAGGCGTGTACACGGCGTACAAGCCGTACCTCAACAAAGACGAAGACATCATCAAACAGCTTCAAAAGGTAAGCGGGTCAATGTGCTGCACGTCCTTATTGATATTTGGTCATATTGACCTTTTATAACATAGTGGTTTCAACAAGGACTGGATATAAGAAGTGGGCGTAGTCATGGTGACGTCACCCATATTGTTTTTTTTTTTTTTGTCAACCAGAAGAAATTAGAACCTTTTCAAGTGTTACTGTTAATTGTTACTGTTAACTTTCATGTAAGTGAGAAAAGGGTTAAAGTTGTAAGACGAAAAAAAACATGAACAACGGCGTGGTGGTGACCTGTCAATCACGAGGTGGCCCCGCCCATAAAGCAGACCCTGCTCTCATGGGCCGATGATGTTGATGGCGACATTGTATTTGTTTGTTTTTCCAGGGCGTCCAACAGAAGAGACCCTCGGCGGCCCAAAATGCAATTATTCGACGGTACTTTTTAGAACTGACGCAGAGCTTCATGATTCCACTGGTAACGACTTTTATTATGGAGATGTTTTTTTAATGTCTTGTGACATGGTGCTGCCTAGTGTTAAAAATATAAAACGTTTTCTTTTCTCTTGTTTTTATTGTTATGCACGAATGTACCAATTATTTTCTTTTTTCATAGTTTTTTTTATATATGCATTATATACGTTATATATTTTCTATATAATATATATAATTTTATTTATATATATATATATATATATATATATTTTGATTCTCTATATAATATATATATATTACTATATATTTTCATATATATATATATATATATATATATCATATAGAAAAGAAAAAATATATATTTAAACTATATACATGTATACCAAGGATTATTAAAAAAAAATATGCCATATATATATATATATATAATGCATGTATAAAAAGACTGAAAATCCTTGGTATACATATATATATGTTTAAATAATATTAAATTCCTTAGACTGTATGTAAAAACCTACATAAAAATAAAGGTGTGTGTGTGTGTGTGTGTGTGTGTGTGTGTGTGTGTGTGTGTGTGTGTGTGTGTGTGTGTGTGTGTGTGTGTGTGTGTGTGTGTGTGTGTGTGTGTGTGTGTGTGTGTGTGTGTGTGTGTGTGTGTGTGTGTGTGTGTGTGTGTGTGTGTGTGTGTGTGTGTGTGTGTGTGTGTGTGTGTGTGTGTGTGTGTGTGTGTGTGTGTGTGTTACAGGAGCGGTACGTGGCCAGTCTGATGCCTCTCCAGAAGTCCATCAGTCCCTGGAAGAGTCCTCCTCAGCTGCGACCGTTCATCCAGCAGGACTTCATGAAGACGCTGGAGAAGGCCGGACCTCAGCTCACGTCCAGGCTGAAGGGAGACTGGATTGGACTCTACAGGTAAACGCACACACACGTACACACATCACCGACTGATGGCAGAGCAACACATCATCCTCATGTGTGTGTGTGTGTGTGTTTCCTCTGCCTCTGGAAGGCATTTCCTCAAGTCTTCCAACTTTGACGGGTGGTTCCGCAACAGGAGGAGAGAGATGACCCAGAAGCTGGAGGCTCTGCACCTGGAGGCGCTGTGTGAGGAGGTAAGGACAGTCGCAACAGACCAGGAAAGAAACCATTGAGCCGCGTCGCTTTCGCCGACTTCACGGCGGAAAAGCACAAATATCAAAGAGAAATTACCACATTTAACGAAACCGGCAAGTCAACAAAAGAAGCTGCAAAGCCCGGAGCGCCAGAACGAGGTGGAGGCCATTAAAGCTGCATGAAGGGCGTCTCCATTGGACGCATCTCATCCTTTGTCTATGTGTGTCTAAATGTGTCTTTGTGTCTCTATGTCTGTGTGTCTCTATGTAAATGTCTCTTTGTGTCTCTATGTCTGTGTGCATGTGTGTCTATCTTTGTGTCTCTATGTAAATGTCTCTTTGTGTCTCTATGTCTGTGTGTCTCTATGTAAATGTCTCTTTGTGTCTCTATGTCTGTGTGCATGTGTGTCTATCTTTGTGTCTCTATGTAAATGTCTCTTTGTGTCTGTGTCTTTGTGTCTCTATGTAAATGTCTCTTTGTGTCTTTGTGTCTCTGTGTCTTTGTGTCTCTATGTAAATGTCTCTTTGTGTCTTTGTGTCTCTATGTCTTTGTGCATGTGTGTCTATCTTTGTGTCTCTATGTAAATGTCTCTTTGTGTCTTTGTGTCTCTATGTCTGTGTGTCTCTATGTAAATGTCTCTTTGTGTCTCTGTGTCTTTGTGTCTCTATGTAAATGTCTCTTTGTGTCTTTGTGTCTCTGTGTCTTTGTGTCTCTATGTAAATGTCTCTTTGTGTCTTTGTGTCTCTGTGTCTTTGTGTCTCTATGTAAATGTCTCTTTGTGTCTTTGTGTCTCTATGTCTTTGTGCATGTGTGTCTATCTTTGTGTCTCTATGTAAGTGTCTCTATGTAAATGTATCTTTGTGTCTCTGTGTCTCTATGTAAATGTATCTTTGTGTCTCTGTGTCTTTGTGTGTCTATGTAAATGTCTCTCTATGTAAATGTGTCTTTGTGTCTTTGTCTCTAGGATCTGCAGCAGAGAGTCCAGAAGCACTCTGAGGTGGAGACGGTTGATCTGGTTCTGAAGCTGAAAGATAAACTGGTACAGACTTTGTATATTTGTGATGTTGTTGATTCATATTTTAATATCATTAAACTATAGCAGCTCCTACAACTACTAAGTACTGCTGTCTTACTCGTAGTAGTAAGTACATGTACTTTTAGTACTGCTATAGTATTTAATCACTTCAGAGAAATAATAATAATTTCCAGAATATAATGTCATTTATTTCAGGGTAATGCAGTACTTCTACTAGTACTAATACTACTGCTCATACTGCTATTCCTACTGTTACTGCCACCTGTACTGCTAAAACAAAACACACGCATATATATATATATATATTTATTTATTTATTAGCTCACATACGACTGTATTTAAAAGAATAACTCATGGTGTGTTGGCTGCAGACTCAGGCGGAGAGGGAGCAGCTGCCGGTGCGTCCGGGGACTGTGGCCAAGCTGAGGGCCCACATTGAGGCCGTCATCCTGGCCTTACCAGAGGACCTGCAGGGCATCCTCCACAAGCCCTCCACTCCCTGACCTTTAACCCCCACCAGCACCGCCCAGTCTGCAACTCTTACCCCAGTCTGAGCTTGTTTTAAAGTTTGGGGGGTAGTGGGTCTCCTCCTGTTTTGTTTCTGGTCTCGCATGGAAGAAGAAGAAAAAGCACACGGCGCATTTTTTTTGTTTGCCCAAAATATTCATCCCAACTTCACCCACACCTTGAAGGTAAGAGCAGGGAGATGAACCCAGCTGACCTTTGACCCTCAGCATTTCTGCTTGTTTTTGTTGTGTTTTTTTCTTTACTTTAGCGATGGATTACTTCAGTCCAGTGGAACTGACTGAAGAAGAAAAAATATGTTTTTAAATGAAGTGCACTTCATCACTAACCGGGCCAGTGTGCCCTACACACACACACACACACACACACACACACCTGTTTTTATGCAAACATCTGAGCCGAGCAGTGCTTTATGATTAAATTAACTACTAGCATTAACACACACACACGGAGCATTAAGCACCAGCGACCCTGTAATAACTGACTCTCGTCTCTCGCGCTCATCAGCCAATCACGTCCCTGTATCCAGGTCACATGATCTTTGTGCTGCCCCCCCTCCCCCCCTGGTTCTGAGGGTCGAAGGGAAGTCCAAAACGGTCAGAACAGATGCGATCGGAGACATTTTTTTTTCTAAACCAGCTTTCGGATGACGGCGCCTCACAGGACGGAGGGCGGCACCGACGACTCGGTCGGGTTCTGTAAACATCTCGCTCAGGATCCTCCGACTCCTTCAGACCAAAGAAAACACGGCTGAAGTCTGTTTATTTTTGGTTTTTTTAAAGTGTTTTCTGAACCAACACAGGTGCATAATTTCAACTATGAATAAAAACACACGAAACATAAAAGTAATACCAACAAATTGGGCTCTAATGAAAGGGACCGCTGTCCATCAAAGCATGTTTTCAACTATTTACTGCAGATTGTCTTTTTTGGTAATTTCAGAGCTACATTGTCAGAATAAAGTCCTTTAAAAAATATATATATATATATAATTAAGAGAAAACAATAATGTGACTGATCATTTATTTAAATTGTTAAAATTGTTCTCGGCCACTCGCATTTAAATTTTTTACATGCAAAGTGATTTTGTTCCTTGAAATTCAATTAATTGAAACTAAAAGCTTCGACTTTATAACTTTTCTGACTTTCATAAACAAATTCTTGGACCCCTAAAAAAAAAAAAAATAACAAACCCTCTTAATTAAAGCAATAACAAGATCATTTAATTAATTTCAGTTATTTGTATTTTGAGAGTTTTCTGAAAGTGTGTATTTTGTGAAGTTTGCATTTCAAAATATCACTTTAAATTTAAACTCTTTTCAGACGTATGGATTGTGTTTTTTTTTTTGTTTTTTTTCCTCAAAGCCATCATGTAACATGTTGTATAAATACTTATAAAAAATAACTCAAATGTGTGCTGGTTAGAAAGAAAACCTGTGACATCCGGTTGTTGGGCAACCACGTAAGTTTTATATTTGTAAAGAATAACAACTTATTTTAACAATTTTTAATTTTTTTTACGGAGGGCTGTTTCCTCTTAGAATTAAAGGGTTTTGTACATAACGTGTAAAGTGAACCGGCGGCCCAGATATGATGTACCATAATTATTTTGCTATTACAACAGACGTCTTACTAAATACAGAGATATAAATAATAACTGCTCCATATAATAGTTATTAACCCGTCTTAGAATAATTACTATGTTGTTAAGACATGTTGACATTTTGAATTTGTTGGGTTTTTTTCTGAAAATGTTGCATTTTAACGTTAATAAAATGAGATTATAATCTAATTTAAGAGGCATTGATATTGGACAATTGTTCAAAACCTTGGATTATGATTTACAATATCATTACATAATAATGTTCTCTTTTTATCTTAATCTATAATGATACATTTTACGATATTGTGTATTATTAATCTGACTATGCAAAGTAAAGGTAGAGGAGTAATAATACAATACTTCCCTCAACTGTAGTTTAAAGTAAAGTATACGTTGTACTTGGGTAAATGTACTTAGTTACTTTCCAAGATGAAATGTTTGCCAGCTATGAAACAAAAAGCTAAATCCAAAATGTTCCAACACGTATCGAAATAATAAAACACTACAAGTTCAAAACGTCAACGTCTGCTAACACAAGTCTGTCTTTGTTTTCATTGAAGCCACATATATATATATATATATATATATATATATATATATATATATAACCACTACTCTAAACCACTCCGACGCCTTGTAGGACTACAGGTGTAATAAAAAGTTTGGATGTTACAAGGAAAGTCATGAAATTTGTTTTTCCCATGATGGCCGACAGATTTTCATTTTGTTTTTGTTTTTTTGTAAGCCAATTAAAAGATAATTATGATAATTATCAGAGTTGTAAGTTGACTTTATTGTGACTTTGAACCCGACATTGTTTCTTTGCTTCGACCGCGGTGGTTACAAACAGAAAGCACATGAAGCAGAGACTTCTATACAACCAGAGGAGTCGCCCCCTGGTGGTCAGGAGAGAGAATGCAGCTTTAACACATGAAGCAGAGACTTCTATACAACCAGAGGAGTCGCCCCCTGGTGGTCAGGAGAGAGAATGCAGCTTTAACACATGAAGCAGAGACTTCTATACAACCAGAGGAGTCGCCCCCTGGTGGTCAGGAGAGAGAATGCAGCTTTAACACATGAAGCATAGACTTCTATACAACCAGAGGAGTCGCCCCCTGGTGGTCAGGAGAGAGAATGCAGCTTTAACACATGAAGCATAGACTTCTATACAACCAGAGGAGTCGCCCCCTGGTGGTCAGGAGAGAGAATGCAGCTTTAACACATGAAGCATAGACTTCTATACAACCAGAGGAGTCGCCCCCTGGTGGTCAGGAGAGAGAATGCAGCTTTAACACATGAAGCAGAGACTTCTATACAACCAGAGGAGTCGCCCCCTGGTGGTCAGGAGAGAGAATGCAGCTTTAACACATGAAGCATAGACTTCTATACAACCAGCGGAGTCGCCCCCTGGTGGTCAGGAGAGAGAATGCAGCTTTAACACATGAAGCATAGACTTCTATACAACCAGCGGAGTCGCCCCCTGGTGGTCAGTGCATCTGGGAATTAGAATAAAATTGTTAAGGAATATATGTAGAGATGTTGGGTAATACCAGCTAAATACAAAAAATATGATGAACAATATCCATCCCCCCCCCCCCATTGCATCTTATATAAAATGTACAATTGGTCACAATATTCTGTCAGACATTTCTTTATTGTTTTTCAAATAACATGAAATTGAAGGAAGCAAACTCACGTTAAACGTGTCAGTTAAAATTAAAGAATAATCACACAGGGTTTTAATTAGTTACTGAGACGAGTTCATCTCAATGAGGTCGCCTCGTACTTCAATTTAAAAAAAGAGTAATTAGTAGTTTGAATTTCATTCATGATTAATGATTGATTATTGTGACTTCTTCATTATCAATTGAAGAACAGAGGACAGCGTTTTATTACAACTGTTCGTTCTGACTCTCCACCAAGTTGGAAAACGCCCACGTCTTTGGATGACGCCCCTTCCTCTCTCCGCTGCTGCCGATTGGCTGTCTCGCCTGCCGCTCATAGGTCTCCTCCAAAAGTGTTTTTCCCCTGGGGGAGTAGCTGATGTCGGACCAGGAGAGGATGGAGCCACGGTACGGCCTAAAAAACACAATAAATGTATTTATAAACATGAATACAATAATAATTATAGTACAAATAATATTACAATATGCAGCCAACTACTTTTATTATGTAAATATTAAATGACGGGACATTAAATCATCAAATAACTGTTTTTTTAGTGCTTGTCCTCTATAGAGAAAACTCACATATTTCAAACCTGGACACACACACACACACACACACACTTACGCGTAGATGCCGCTGGTCATGTAGTTGAAGACTTCTTTGTAGCAGAGAGCATAATCCCAAACCTGGACATCTGTCAACTGACCCTCAAAACCTGAAAAATCAATCACAGGCACACCAGACCACTCATACTGAACACGCACACACACGCACACACACGCACACACACACACACACACACACACGGATAAGACACACAACAGTTGAGGTTACACAATTCAATTTGATATACATGCAAATCATTTTTGGGAATTGTATCGGAAACATATGAATGTGTAATTTCAAATGATACATATTACATATATCATGACGACCACCTCCACATTTATTGTTTCCAGTCTACGTTCCTCGGTTCTCACCTTATAAGGAATCATCTTCCTGATGCTGATGTCCGAGCCACTGAACACCTGGGCCACGTTCTTCATGGAGTCCACGGTGACGCAGACTCTGGTCCAGATGTCCGGTACCATGTTGGACCAGAACTTCAGGTAAGGTCTAAAGGTCATGGTGCGGTATCCGTATCTGTCCAAGTTCAGCGTGTACCACCTTTCGCCCTCGACGCTCAGCTTCAGAAAAGCGCCGGTGGACGAACTGAGTGTGAAGACAGAGGAAATGCTGTCGGCCAGGTAACGCACGCACACCGACACACCTGCAGGAGTCACACGTTGATTGACAAGTTAAGTTACGTAAACAAATGTTGTTAAAGAGCTTTTTTATGATTAACATTCAAATATAAATGTTTTATTGTTATGTTGATAAAAAATGTCTACAAAGACACACACAATTACTACAAAGAGATACAAATGACTACAGAGACATAAAACAACCACAAAGACACACAAAATGACTACAAAGAGATACAAAATGGCCACAAAGATACTTCAAAAAACCACAAAGACACACAAAATGGCCACAAAGAGACACAAAATGACTACAGAGACATAAAACAACCACAAAGACACACAAAATGACTACAAAGAGATACAAAATGGCCACAAAGATACTTCAAACAACCACAAAGACACACAAAATGGCCACAAAGATACTTCAAACAACCACAAAGACACACAAAATGGCCACAAAGACACAGAAAAACAATCACAAAGACAAATAAAACAACCACAAAGACACAAAACAACCCAACCACGAAATAGACAAAAACGATTGCTGTTTCTTGCTAGAGAAAAATAATAATAATATTGAATTGTGCCCAAGAATAAATGAAAATGGATGAAGTTGTCGGGTGACAACAGGTATTTCACAGGTTTTGGGCTCTGAAAGACAGAATCAATACGATGATTCATTTTTAAACGACCCTTTCAGTCTTCAATCTGCAAAAACAAAACAAAAAAACCTGATGAACATTGTTTCACAAACAAACTTGTAAATGTTTACAATTTAACACCGTCACTTCTTATACCTGGAGAAGAACGACAAGAGAAAACATGAGCAACATTTTGGGGTTTTCACAACCCGGCGCTGGTGTTTGCGGATCGTGAAGGTACTCGCCTCTAGTCACAGGTGCTGTGGTCCAGGGACGGGTGGTGGTGTAGTAGGGGCGGGTGGTGGTGTAGTAGGGGCGCCTGGTGGTGTAGGGAAGCAGGGTGGGTTTGTGGGTGGTGGTGTAGTAGGGGCGCCTGGTGGTGGTGTAGTAGGGGCGCCTGGTGGTGGGACGGGTGGGGGTGTAGTAGGGGCGGGTGGTGGTGTAGTAGGGGCGCCTGGTGGTGTAGGGAAGCAGGGTGGGTTTGTGGGTGGTGGTGTAGTAGGGGCGCCTGGTGGTGTAGGGAAGCAGGGTGGGTTTGTGGGTGGTGGTGTAGTAGGGGCGCCTGGTGGTGGTGTAGTAGGGGCGCCTGGTGGTGGTGTAGTAGGGGCGCCTGGTGGTGGGACGGGTGGGGGTGTAGTAGGGGCGGGTGGTGGTGTAGTAGGGGCGCCTGGTGGTGTAGGGAAGCAGGGTGGGTTTGTGGGTGGTGGTGTAGTAGGGGCGCCTGGTGGTGTAGGGAAGCAGGGTGGGTTTGTGGGTGGTGGTGTAGTAGGGGCGCCTGGTGGTGGTGTAGTAGGGGCGCCCGGTGGTGGTGTAGTAGGGGGAAGAGGTCGGAGAATGAGAGGGTGGAAAGAAGGATATTCCTCCTCTGTCACGAGACAACGTGAACATCTTCCCTTTTAAACTTCGTCCGGCTGTTTCTGGAGGAGAAACCACACAAATCGTTATTTTAAACCTCTCGCGCACGCTCACGCTGCACAATATGTAAACATTGACATATTTAATGTATCAAACAAGGCTGTAAAAACTGTCCTAATGGGGTTAATTAATAATTAGAAAATAAATAATCGTCATCTTCACATCATAAAAAAGTCTATGCACCGGTTGGAGTTACACTGAGCTGAATTCAATTTATTTTAATAATTGTTTTATTAATCTTGTTTTGAAATTGATGAATTGGGATTAGACACAGAAAAATAATAACAACAAAGTGATATTCAACAGTGTAGAATAGATTTAAAGTCCTGTGGTTCTAATTAAAACAAATAATTTATGCACAGAATATGTTGGGAATGTGTTGAATTAAGCAACAATGTGCTAGAATGCGAGTTAATATAATGCATTTTATTTAGTATGTGAATTCTATTCGCCCAGATATTCAATAAATATAAATAACTTTTGATGAAATACGTAATAAATATATAAATCAGGTCTCCTTGTATAATGTGTGTGTGTGTGTGTGTGTGTGTGTGTGCCGTCCAGTTATTTATCTTTGTTTTAGTCTGCATACAATTTATTGCACGCTTAAAGGTACACAGGCACGCACATGCACGCGCGCACATACATGCACAAACACACACGCGCGCTCGTACACGCGCGCTCGTACACGCGCGCTCGTACACACTCATGGACGCACACAAACGCACACGTACACAAGCACGCGCAGGTACACGCGCGCGCACAGACGCGAGTAGATGTTCTTGTAAAGTCTCGTCAGAGCGAAATAATTTACACAAAAGACATTTATTGATTTTAAAAAAGAGAAAAAGGGCCAGACGGCCCGTCACCATGACAACTCTAGAACAAACAAAACTAAGTAAACATAGACAACACCTTTATTTATTGAGAGGAACTCACGCTGCGCAACATGTCCGTGCGTGTGTGTGCGTGTGTTTTACCTGTCTTGTGAGTACAAAAGGCACACACAGCATAACTCTTTACATTTCAGGGTGGAGACTTGGTAGGTCTCCAGGAAATGAATGGCAATCAATGTCTGGTCCCCAAAAGTCATGAAAAAAATCAAACTTTGTGCGCGTGCGTGTACCTGTTGTTGCTGTGAAGGCCAGCACTGACATCACCGCCATCCCAATGTAAACGTGAAGGCTCTTCATCATCGTCCTCTTCCTCAGCCGGCTGACCAGAGTCTCTGCAGTAAAGCGTCCTGGCTGTGCGAGTGTGTGTGTGTGTGTGTGTGTGTGTGTGTGTGTGTGTGTGTGTCTGTATGTGTCGTTTCCTGAACGGGCTGCAGCTCACACACTTTCACTTCCTGGTCACCAGCTGCTTAAAGTTTCTTTTCTGCAGAAATAAACTCATTTATATGTGTACAATGTCGTGGTGCTTAATACATTTATTTGATAACTTTAGTTACTTAACACATGCAGAATATTAATACAAAACATGTTTAACAAATAAATGATGTATAGGTTAAGTTAATATATATAAAGTTATTAAAATGTCCCTTACCAGCTGCAACATTACAGTAATAAACAATGCAATTGAATGCATCAAATAATATATTATATTGTATTATTTGATTATAATAATATCCTAATAATTTAATTAAAAATACATATTTAAATGTGTTATGTCTATTTTTTAAGTATTATTATTGTATTGTAATCCAATAATAAAATATATTTCATTATCATATTAAGTAAATACAATAATCTCAATGTATTTATTATTTTTTGTGTGATATTTAGACTACACACACTTGTTTAGGAATATGCACAATGTCGTTGTGATAACAACTGACTTTATTAAAAGCTAAAGTTTTATAAAACTGGAATTCAAGATTCAACAAGTGCGACAGTTTTTGTTTATTTAGTTATTTTATGCTCGGTTGTGTATTTTACCTGTGTGTTGTGTTTTTTAAAATGTGTTTTATGCATAAATCTGGCAAAACATATAAGACATTAATAATACTATAATACAATTTAATGGGAATAATAATAATAATAATAATATTAAAAAGTTGTACTTGTTGTTTACAGATTATTTGAGCAAACAGAAACTAGACATAAACTAAACTGCGTCAGTTCTGCCATCAGCAGCAAGAGGAAGAGACAGGGCGACACTTCCGGCAGGAAGCTCAGTCTCGCTGCCAAAATAAAACTCAAAACAATAGTTCAACACTTTCAGACCAAAAATGTGTATTAAAAAAAAGGAGAAACGTAAAAATAAGCAGCCGTTTATGTAGTAAACACACACACAAATATGCAAAACGATCATCTAATATAACTCTGGAGAGATTTTCTAAAACGTATTTGATTTAATGATAGCATACTACAGTATATAGTAGAGTACTTTCTATTATGCATACTGTAAGTTGTGTAGTATTCTTGTACCTAGATTCTTGATTATTATACTGACTATCTGTGTGCACTTAAAAGATACGTCTGGTGTTATTATAGAAAACTTACATAAATAGTTTAATTTTAATAGTTTTTGGACCACAATGTGGCACAAAGGAGATTCAACAAGTGCGCCTTTATTTTGAAGGCGTGAGCGGAAGTGGGGTTTTTCCGATGGCAGCGGTGTTGCAGCCGCTGCCACCACACACACACACGCGCACACACACGCGCACACACACACGCGCACACACACACACATGCACACACACACACACACACACACACACACACACACACACACACACACCGACAGAGACTCAACGAGCTGAACCTCCACCTGAACACTGGGCGTCATCATCTCACATGTTCTCCAGGTTCCTCTCCAAGACACCTGTCAGGAATTTAATGGGTGAGCATTTTTGTTTGTATTATTAATATTGATCTTATTCTTATTCTTGTTATTGTTATTTATCTTAGATGTAGTTGTACCTTTTTCTTGCTCTTACAAAAAAATATAAATTTCTATAATATTACAAAAAAAGTTTTTGAAACACCCTGATGTCAAATCAATTGCTGTAATTTCAATTCGTTATGTATTATTTTATAATTATTAATATTATTCTATTTTCAGCTTATTTTGAATATTTTATTGTCTCTTGTGTGCGTTGTTTTATTTTCTTTTTCTTTCTTTGTTATTTTTATATTTACGTACTTTTCTGTTTTTGTACTGCGTTGTGTGCGTGTGTGTGTGTGTGTGTGTGTGTGTGTGTGTGTGCAGGTTTTAATGTGGAGACGGTGGAGTACAAGAACATCAGTTTCACAGTTTGGGATGTTGGTGGTCAGACAGTCATCAGACCTGTGTGGAGACATTACTTCACTAACACACAGGTAATACTACTACCAGTACTACTACTAGTACTACTAGCAGTACTACTACTATTGTAAAGCTGCATTCTCTCTCCTGACCACCAGGGGGCGACTCCTCTGGTTGTATAGAAGTCTATGCTTCATGTGTTAAAGCTGCATTCTCTCTCCTGACCACCAGGGGGCGACTCCTCTGGTTGTATAGAAGTCTATGCTTCATGCGTTAAAGCTGCATTCTCTCTCCTGACCACCAGGGGGCGACTCCTCTGGTTGTCTAGAAGTCTATGCTTCATGCGTTAAAGCTGCATTCTCTCTACTGACCACCAGGGGGCGACTCCTCTGGTTGTATAGAAGTCTATGCTTCATGCGTTAAAGCTGCATTCTCTCTACTGACCACCAGGGGGCGAATCCTCTGGCTGTATAGAAGTCTATGCTTCATGTGTTAAAGCTGCATTCTCTCTGCTGGCCACCAGGGGGCGACTCCTCTGGCTGTATAGAAGTCTATGCTTCATGTGTTAAAGCTGCATTCTCTCTCCTGGCCACCAGGGGCCGACTCCTCTGGTTGTATAGAAGTCTATGCTTCATGTGTTAAAGCTGCATTCTCTCTGCTGACCACCAGGGGGCGACTCCTCTGGCTGTATAGAAGTCTATGCTTCATGTGTTAAAGCTGCATTCTCTCTCCTGACCACCAGGGGGTGACTCCTCTGGTTGTATAGAAGTCTATGCTTCATGTGTTAAAGCTACATTCTCTCTACTGACCACCAGGGGGCACCAGGGGGCGACTCCTCTGGTTGTATAGAAGTCTATGCTTCATGTGTTAAAGCTGCATTCTCTCTCCTGACCACCAGGGGGTGACTCCTCTGGTTGTATAGAAGTCTATGCTTCATGTGTTAAAGCTGCATTCTTTCTGCTGACCACCAGGGGGCGACTCCTCTGGCTGTATAGAAGTCTATGCTTCATGTGTTAAAGCTGCATTCTCTCTCCTGGCCACCAGGGGCCGACTCCTCTGGTTGTATAGAAGTCTACGCTTCATGTGTTAAAGCTGCATTCTCTCTGCTGACCACCAGGGGGCGACTCCTCTGGTTGTATAGAAGTCTACGCTTCATGTGTTAAAGCTGCATTCTCTCTCCTGACCACCAGGGGGCGACTCCTCTGGTTGTATAGAAGTCTATGCTTCATGTGTTAAAGCTACATTCTCTCTACGAGAGGCTAGCGTACATTCTGTTCGTTAGCTCCTTCCGAAATGTATTTATTTGATTTAATTTACAAAGTATTTAAACGTTATTTTTTCAATAACACGGGAATCAGAAATTAAGTTAAGTATATATTTTTAACGTATATTTAAATGAACTATATTTCTTATCAGCTTTTCATAATGACCTCACCATTTAAAAAACTTATTATATATATATATTTTTTTTTTTGTGGGTCATTTTGTTCATATTTATTCTAAAATAAAGTTGTTGTGGTGGTAAATTTTAAAGTTTATTTTACTTTCCGGCTGCAACATAACATAAAATGTAAAGAGCCGCTTTATGGAAATATTTAAAACATTAGCAACTATTTGTAACTCCATTAATTTACATTTAATTATGTAATATCACTATTAAAAAGGTGGTGTTGATTATTTGATACTTTTTTTGATCTTTTAAAGATGAAACACTGGAACCACCAACAGGTTGGTTTGATCTACACAGCAGGCGGAGTCGGGCGGGTGGAGTTAGTGCTTTTATTTACCACTAAAAAGCCTTTTATTATCATCATCATCATCATCATCATCATCGTTTATGACACTGAAACAATTATCACTGAAACATTTACAGTTCGACGTCATCGTTTCTGCAGCTCCGTCGTTAACCGTCGATTTAGGCTTTTAAGAAACATCATCTCCACCACGGGAGGCGGTGACCTCTGACCTTTGACATCCCCACACAACAGATGCTTTTCGACTGAAAAAAGGCAGATTAATGAATAAAACCTGTGAAAAACAAGGCGGACCCGAAACAAATGACACGGATAAACACGTTTTTTTTGTAAAAAGCACAGATGAATATTGAGGGAAAAAAACGCAGACTCAGCAGATTATTTGGCAGAACATGAATTGTTAAGAAATGTTAATTTTCGTCAACGTTTTCAGAGTGAATAAAATGCAATCCGTCAACAAATAAGGCCAAAAAGTGAGATCATTCGATCGGATTTGTGCTTTTGTTATTCATCTTCATGGACCGGAGAAAGAACGTGATACAATACGTGATTATTATTATTTATGAGCACTATACTTTCATGCAACTATTTTATTTTGAAGGAGGCAGAAGTTGCAGATATGTGGAATTAAAAATCTTAAAATGAAAAGAGATTTTTTTTATTTTTTATTCTGTAGTTTCACACCTTGTGGCACACGCGCACGCACGCACACACACACACACACACGCACGCACACACATGCACACGCACACGCATTTTCTTACACATCAATAAAAAGGATGTGGATTAAGCAGAGCTGACCTTTTGACCCCAGAGGCTCAGGATTTGACCTACTCTGATAAAAAGATTAGCCAGTAAGTGCGTTTCTAAGGTTTTGATCTTTTATTTGATCTTTTATTTTGTTTTACTTTGAAAAATACATTTAAGCAAAAGTGGTGAAATTCAAAAGCTCAAATGTTGTCATTTTCAATTCGACCGCATGTCCTCGTTTGTTCATTTCTTTTCAACTAATTTCTGTATTTATATAAACGGAGCCTTTAAAAATAAAATGTAGATTTTTAAACCAAACGTAGTCCAATTTTTAACCTGTGTAATTAACGAAGTACTCGTGACCTCTGAACATCAGACCGTTGATCCCTGAACGGAGACGTTCACGCTCCATCTCTCAAGATGTCGGCGCAACGTTCGTTTACGACGATCAATCGGTTATTTATCGATTAATCGATCGGTCTGAAGACGGAACCACGAGCTCAATGAGTGAAAACCAAAAGGAAGCTTTAAAAAAAAAGTTTTTAAATAATAATAAAAATTTTTTTAAAAAAAGGACCAGGAACAACAGGAAGGACCCTTCAAAATAAAACTCCCTCTCCCGTCTTTAACGTCCCCTTTTGTTCAGTGATCTCTGGGGTCTCTGCCCTTTGCTCTCTCTATGAAATAAACAAAAACAAATAAACAGAAACTTGCAGGTTAAATCGATATATTTGCGTCCTTTTCTGGAGAGCCACTCATACCCCTCCTCCTCCTCCTCCTCCTCCTCCTCCTCCTCCTCCTCCTATCGCGAGGGTGCGTTTAGTTTATCCTCCGCTCAGAGTCCAGCCAGAGAGGGAGCGCATGTTTTTTCAGCCGGGGGCGGGTGGTGTTCCCCCCCCCTCCTCCGATTGGCTGGTAAAACACGCCTCCTCCGTTTCACGTCCCTCAGGCTTCAGACTCCTTCTTCCCCTCCTCCCCGGCGTCGCTGTCCTCCGATTGGCTGTTGCTAAGCACCAGGAACTGTCCGTCGGCGGCGGGTTGGTTGGCGGGGCGACTCGAGGCGGCGATCAGGCGGCTCTGCTCCTCCAGATCCTGAAAGTACAAGTTAACGGTGTTGAAGTAAAAGAAGAAATATTAAAAGTCCTGCATTCAAAACCCTTCTTCAAAAGTATTAAAAATAAAAAAAATAAAAAAAGTACATGTACTCATTCTGAAAGGCTCTTTTCCATTGTTTATAATATAAATAATATATATATTATATAAATAATATATATATATATATTATATATATATATAAATAATATATATATATATATATATTATATATTATATATATAAATAAATAATATATTATATATATATTATATTATATAATATATATAATATATATATATTATAAACAATGGAAAAGAGCCTTTCAGAATGAGTACATTTAATTTTTTAATTTTTATTATTATTATTATTATATAATACATTTTTATAATGTACTCATCCTGTCAATATCAATGTAACTCTTCAATATTAAAATGTCGCTTATTTATTTAATTATTTATTACACCGTGTTGGTTTCAGTAGAGGGACAAGTGAGGGGTCAAAGGTCAAAGGGCACCTTCTCTATCTGCTTCTGCTTGCTGAGTTCCTCCTGCTGCTTCTCCTTCGCCTTGTCGTGCTCCTTCCTCTTCTCCACGGCCTGACGGTCCTACGCGACAACCAGAGGGACGCACAAATTAAATCTCCCCGGAGACACCAGCTCCAGAAATGTGGAGTGAGAGAGAGAGTCACAAAACTCAAAACCCGTCTCACCATCTCGGAGTGGAAGGCGATCTGCTTGGCCAGGCCGACGCTGTCGCAGATCTGAAAACACGTGAAGAAGAACGTCAGACGGACCAGCGGTGAGATTAAAAACAGAGGTCACGAGGTCACGAGGTCACGACCTTCTCTCCGTCGTTGTTGGACTCGAAGATGTAGCAGACGGTTCGGCTGTCGCCCCGCCCGCCCGCCGCCTGCAGGACGAAACCAAACAGCCTCTTGTTGTCCTGATGGGACGAACACTGGAGCACACTGGTGATGGGGAACTACAGGGAGGAGAGAGGAGACGAGGAGACGAGGCAAGGAAATGAGAATCCCGTCAGAGACTTAAAACTTTCCGAGCTGAAAAGGTCATCTCACCCTGAGTCGAGTGACTTGTGTCTGAGGATCGATGAGTCTGAAACGAGAGAATCAAATGGTGAACGCTCTCTCCCGTTCCCAACGCGGCGCCGCCACTGGAGGGCGCCACCGAGACCCAGAAAAAACACACGGCTGGAGTCGTACTTGAGGCAGTCGCAGGTGACCAGCAGGTGCGACTCGGTCATCCTGAAGATGTTGTGGATGGCCCTGGCTGCCAGGATCTGCCTCATGGTCTCGGAGATGACGTCCGGCGGCTCGGCGCTCTTCACCTCCATGGAGCCCAGGAAGCGAACGATGAACAGCTGGTGGAGGATCGAGTCTGGACGACGAATATATATATATATATATATAAATATGAATATTTAAATGTGTACAATATATCTTTCACCAAAGGGAGGAGATGCCGAGCTGCTTTTTAAATGACACTCACGTTTGTAATGTTTTTAAACCAACTGTAGTTAAAGTGCATGTTTTATTCCCCCCCCCCCCCCCCGTCCACAAGGGGGCGGCAGCGAGCCGACTAGTGTCGGACAAAGACTTCTCACACTGGAAACTCACTTGGACATTTTCATTAATCAAAAGTAGTGCCGACATTTTTTTTTTACCCGACTGCAATAGAAATCATGGAAAAATGTAATAATATTTAACAGGAGCCAGACGGACGGTACCTTCACTGTCTTCTGATGTGCCGTCTCCTGACTCTCCAAATGGATTACTTCTT
>NC_046970.1:24254135-24269135 GCF_009769545.1 Cyclopterus lumpus | reverse complement strand
CCTGGTGGTCAGGAGAGAGAATGCAGCTTTAACACATGAAGCATAGACTTCTATACAACCAGAGGAGTCGCCCCCTGGTGGTCAGGAGAGAGAATGCAGCTTTAACACATGAAGCATAGACTTCTATACAACCAGAGGAGTCGCCCCCTGGTGGTCAGGAGAGAGAATGCAGCTTCAACACATGAAGCATAGACTTCTATACAACCAGAGGAGTCGCCCCCTGGTGGTCAGGAGAGAGAATGCAGCTTCAACACATGAAGCATAGACTTCTATACAACCAGAGGAGTCGCCCCCTGGTGGTCAGGAGAGAGAATGCAGCTTTAACACATGAAGCATAGACTTCTATACAACCAGAGGAGTCGCCCCCTAGTGGTCAGGAGAGAGAATGCAGCTTCAACACATGAAGCATAGACTTCTATACAACCAGAGGAGTCGCCCCCTGCTGGTCAGGAGAGAGAATGCATGTCTATATGTGCGTTTCCTACCCTTCAGGTCTTTCTCTTTAAACTGCGTGATGGGAAACATCATGGCATCTGCAAGCTGGGTGGACAAGACGGCATGACAGGAACTCAACTACAAAGGAGAGAGAGAGAGAGAGGGAGAGGGAGGAAGTTGCCATATCGTATTATGTCATATCCTGTCAGGTCAAATTCTGCTGCAAGAAGGATCAAACAGCAGCAGACGGCCTCCGGTGTGTGTTCGTCTTCTCTCTCACCTCATCAATAACTTTTGCAAACTGCTGCAGGGTGGAGCTCATCACCTCGTCATCGCCCCCTAGAGGAAAACGCTGCAGACGACAACAACAAGAACAACAACAACAATAACAACGAGGAAGAATGGATTAGATTGATTCTTGTGAGAAGAAGAAAGGTGCCACTGCAGCAGCAACAGGAAATTGGTAATCATAAAGCTGGTGGCTAGTGTTATAAAGCTGGTGGCTAGTGTAATAAAGCTGGTGGCTAGTGTAATCAAGCTGGTGGCTAGTGTAATCAAGCTGGTGGCTAGTGTAATAAAGCTGGTGGCTAGTGTAATCAAGCTGGTGGCTAGTGTTATAAAGCTGGTGGCTAGTGTTATAAAGCTGGTGGCTAGTGTTATAAAGCTGATGGCTAGTGTAATAAAGCTGATGGCTAGTGTAATAAAGCTGGTGGCTAGTGTAATAAAGCTGGTGGCTAGTGTAATAAAGCTGGTGGCTAGTGTAATAAAGCTGATGGCTAGTGTAATAAAGCTGATGGCTAGTGTAATAAAGCTGGTGGCTAGTGTAATAAAGCTGGTGGCTAGTGTAATAAAGCTGATGGCTAGTGTTATAAAGCTGATGGCTAGTGTAATAAAGCTGGTGGCTAGTGTTATAAAGCTGGTGGCTAGTGTAATAAAGCTGATGGCTAGTGTAATAAAGCTGATGGCTAGTGTTATAAAGCTGATGGCTAGTGTAATAAAGCTGGTGGCTAGTGTTATAAAGCTGGTGGCTAGTGTAATAAAGCTGGTGGCTAGTGTTATAAAGCTGGTGGCTAGTGTAATAAAGCTGGTGGCTAGTGTAATAAAGCTGGTGGCTAGTGTAATAAAGCTGGTGGCTAGTGTAATAAAGCTGGTGGCTAGTGTTATAAAGCTGGTGGCTAGTGTTATAAAGCTGGTGGCTAGTGTAATAAAGCTGGTGGCTAGTGTAATAAAGCTGGTGGCTAGTGTTATAAAGCTGGTGGCTAGTGTAATAAAGCTGGTGGCTAGTGTAATAAAGCTGGTGGCTAGTGTTATAAAGCTGGTGGCTAGTGTAATAAAGCTGGTGGCTAGTGTAATAAAGCTGGTGGCTAGTGTAATAAAACTGCGGTTAATGTTCTATTGTTAGTCGCTATGGTTATATGGCCGGTGGCTCGTGTTATGAAGCAGAAGGCTTGTGTAAATAGGCTGGTGGCTAGTGTTTAATGCACACTAGCCACCAGTATTAAAAGGCTGGTGTCTAGTTTCATGAGGCTGGTGTCTAGTTGACAACTCGGCCCACCTGTTTGTCGTACTCTTTCAGCAGTCTGGAGGTCAGGTGTGTCGCAGCACTGAGTTCGTTCTGAAAGAGAGAACAGGACAGACGCTCCAACCAATCAGCCGCCACTTAACACCCTCCTCAGCGGCACCGCACCTGCGGAACGAGTGTGCGTTTACCTGTGCGTCATAAATCCTCTGCATGGCCTGATACAGCTGTGTGCAGTAGTTGGACATCGCTGCGGTGTCCTCCTCAAACACTCCCAGCAGAGAGCGCGTCTACAGACAAAAACAATAAAAAACGGGTGAGGGTGAAGTCACGGTTAATTATTCGCCCCGTCTATAAAACCGCAACGCCCAAATGATCGCTTGAGTAACCGGCAAAAACCCAAATCCAGCCACACCCATCTATGTAAATGCACCCACGGTTCCTCAAGGTGTGTCTCACCTGCACTATTTTGAAAGAACGCTTTCTTACTGCGGGTCTTTGGGTACATGAAAAGAATCATATTTCTTTCCATTTTCTTACGAATAAGAACGTGCGATTAT
This sequence comes from Cyclopterus lumpus, assembly GCF_009769545.1. Lineage (NCBI taxonomy): Eukaryota > Metazoa > Chordata > Actinopteri > Perciformes > Cyclopteridae > Cyclopterus > Cyclopterus lumpus. The sequence continues at coordinate 24,266,621 of NC_046970.1, read as the reverse complement.
AATAATGTGGTTAATTTGACACACATCAACGGGCAAAATAGTGAATAAGCGAAGCTCAGGTTAGGAAACACGAGTGCAAACCAAGTGAGCAATACGAATAAGTAGGCGTGTACATATCCCACATATACATATATTGTATTTTCTTATGAGTTCAAATCAAATACATAAAGTACAGAGTTGATTCTTACATGTGTGACACCATTTCTGTCTCCCACTTATTTTTATATATATATATTAATACCATTATAATAGTAATAATAATACATCATAATGTATTCATTGATTATATTTTTTATTATTAATCTGAATCTGCAAAGTAACTAAAAGGTATCAAAGAAAAGTGTAATATTTGCCTCTGAAATAGTGCAGAAGTGTAAAGAAAAGAACAGGAAATTGAAAAACTATCCTCTATATAGAGTAGTTGAGTAAATGTAACGTGAGACACCGGATATCCAGCTTCATGACTTTACCTGGGCAAACTGTTTACAGGTGCACTGAACTAAACCCATCCGGACTCCACCTGACAGGTGAGTGACGGGCAGCGGGGCTCTGGCTGCAGCTGTGTGTGAGTGTCGGATGGCCCAAATGATTAACGGAGAGAGGGGGGGCAGCTAGCTAACAGGCTAAGGAAGTAGCCGTCTACCTAATCATCTAACGAGGCCCCCTCTTTCCTCCAGCTCAATCACGGTCCGAGCACAGCCTGACACGTGACAGCTCTGATGGAGCCAGCTGGGCCGCGAGACAAGGAGCCCCACAAAGACAGTGAGCTAGCCAACCGTACAAGTCGCGAGCGGGCTAGCTTGAAGGCTCCGGGGCTTGGTGGGGGGGGGGAAGAGGGCTGTTACCTGAGGACTGTCTTCCAGCGTCTCCTCTATCGGCAGCTTCTCTATCCCGGGCATGGCGGCTGGCCGGTTGGTGATCGGTGCGAACAGACGGGACGAAACTCACAACAAATCGGTACCGACCAGCAACAACAACACAAAAAACTCCCACTCGAGGTTTCTTGGGCTAAAACGAATTCACAACACCCCGAAACAGAAGCTCCTCCCGGTTCAGCGGGTCCCGCCCACCTAGTTGATTGTGATTGGATGGGGAAAGACGTCCGCGAATTCGATTGGCTCCTTGTTTAAAGGGGAAGCGGCGCCATTTTGGCTCTGACCTGGATCGCCCTTTCACTATACTTGTGTACGGCTTCGAGCCATAATGGCGGCCGAGCTGCTTGGTTTGCATTAGAAACAACGTTATTTATTGATGAATATGAATCAATACCCGTCCAAAATGTTGTAAAAATGTTTTTTATTTAATATTCATTATTTAACCCTATTGAACCCCAATTGTTATATACATATTTTAACTAACAAATGGATTAAATAGAATAAATAATACATTTTGAAAAGATTCATGTGACAGAACTTTAAGTATTGTGCCAGAGATTGATCAAAGTTTACACAAGAAGAATAAGCAATGTAGAAACACTTTAAATCCACTGTTAGTGCAAATAGTCCACGTATATATTTAATTTGGCTTTCCCTGTATCAATTAAATGACCCCTTGCGGGATTAATAAAGTATCTATTTAATTTACTCAATGAAATTCAATCTGATTCTTCCAACCTTGTTTACTCCTTTTTGTTCTCTTCCCCCCCGTGAACCATATAGTTTTAACACACTCAATAAAGTCACCAAAATGACCTGGTAATGTATTTTATTGAGCAATATCTTGTGTTTACATCAGTCTCCTTTTGAGAGTTGGGAGAGAGAGACTAGGTTGAACCTTCACATGATGTCAGACTAAGTCAAGTTCCCTGGATGTTCACTGGTTCTGGAGGAGAGTGTTTACCCCAGTTGAAGTACCACCACCAGCTCTTTGGTTTTACCAGAGTTGAACTGGAGGCGGTTCAGCTGGCACCATCTTATGAAGTCCTGGTTCAGTTCTCTGTATTCCCTGTCGTCGACACCAGGTCGGACTCGCACTCCCGTATCCGCACATACTGTGGACGGTTGGTGAGGTAGTCCAGGATCCATGCAGCGAGGTGGTGGTCCACCCCGGTCCGCTCCAGCTTGTCCTTCAGAAGCAAAGGCCGGATGGTGTTGAAGGCACTGGAGAAGTCTAAAAACATGACTCTCACAGCGCTTCCAGCCTTTTCCAGGTGAGAAAGGAATCTTACTGTCGTCCCCCCCCCCCCCCCCGATGCCAGACTGGTAGGCGAACTGTAGTGGGTCCAGAGATGAGCTCAAGGACCAACCTCTCCAGGGTCTTCCTCAGGTGGGAGGTTACATTTAGGTTCATTAGGTCTTGAATTTGTCCCTTTTTAAGATCAGCGTTGTTTAGTTTGGCCTTGTGTAGCTTGTCCAGTTTACCCATTAATGCCTTTTGTGTCAGTTTCCTCACAGATGTTGTTTCCCTTTCACCATCGGCCACGCTGGGATTTGACTTTATTTCAGCCGTAACAATAGAACCTTGATTTGGTACCTTTAGGCCTATATCAGAAGCCATCAGATATTAAACAATTCAACAGCACGACACAGGATACCACAAGACAGGATAAGACACGACCGCGTTGACACGCTTGCCGTCCTTGTTCTCATTAGCAGGCACTTATTATGACCTTTCATGTTAATGTGACACCCTGTGTTTCCCTCAAAGATAAAAGAAAGCATCAAAACTACATTATGGCTCCAATAATAATAATAATAATAAGTATTAACACTATATTTTGAGACTTGGCCCTTCTACAAGACGAGGCTTCGAGGTCAAATTAAAATGAAGTACCTGCTATTTCAATATCGGCTAACATTGTAATTTGTTGGTTTATATTCCAAAACACATTTGCAATCAAATACAAGTTCCACTAAACATGCACACGTGGATTCTATGGGCCCCTGGTGCGGTGGTCAGTTTTGCATGGTTGGTCATCAAGTTTCGAATTTTGCAAACATGACTGAATGTTTTTAAATCACATGAACACAATATTAACCAACACATAATACCTTTATTCCATCTGCACACATATTGTTGCCCTCTTATATCTTGAGCAGCATTTTGTGCAACAAAACATGACGACACTTAACTGTTATATGACGCACTGTTATGTTAGCAATAAGCAGGATGAAATGGCATTTTAAACAAAGTTTGTCTGTATTTATTTATTTATATGACCATCAATTTAAGCATATCTTATTCCCTCGTATATATTATATAAATATAATATATATATATACAGTGTGTGTGTGTATATATAATATATATATGAAAAAAAAATTGGTTTCCATACCTGTAAACAAATCAGTGGGAATGGATAGTTATGTGTAGCTGCACCTTTTGTTTAAAGAGCATCATCTCGGTTATTAATAAATGTGCATATTGGAAATTAATTGCTCATAATGTCTCCGTGCAGGAAAGAGGAGCAGTTACAGAAAGCAAGTGTTGTTACTTATTTGGCCACCAGATGGTGCTGAGTGGCGTCAGTAGTACACAACTATAGTGCTTTTAAAAACATAACACAAGAAAAGAAGAACATCATAATTCCGCGTGTCTTTGTAGGTACAACATGTCACTAAGAAATGCAGCAAAGAAAAAGTCTAAAGTTAAAGTATACAAAGTTCAAACAACCTTTGTCTCATAACTTCTCATAGCTATTTTTTTTTAAATTTTATATATTTTCATCTGTATTTCTTTCCTACTGCATGTGTGCTTCCTTCGAGGTCTTGTAACGTGGAAATACCACCAAGATATTTTACTGAAGAAAAAGGAGCAATACCACAGCGTAAAAATAATCTGTTACAAGTAAAGCTCATGCATTCTCATTGTTTTAGAATACAAGTACACACGTATTATCATCAGCATATACTTAAAGTACTCATTTCAGAACAATGTATATCATATTACTGTGTTATTATTGAGCCATTACTGTGTCCATCACTTTAATGGTGCACCTAAAAAGGTGGAGCTCATTGCAATTACTTTATATAACTTATCATTTATTAATCATATATTTTGTATTATCAATAAACTTAGAAAGAACTGCAACATGTTCCATTTAAAATGCAGTGGAGTATAAGTGTAAAGTAAAACTTGAGTGCATGTACTAGTTACTTTCGGTTTAACCCTCAAACTGCCCTTTCGAAGAAAAGAAGGGAGGACCGGATCCAATTCAGCCTGGTCCTCACAAAGATAGACAACCCCTCAAACACTCCTCCCCTCTGCTCTCTCTCTCCCATCCGCAGTCCCTCTCGGAGTCGTCCGGACTTGAGGGAGGAATGGCGGCCCCTCGGAGTTTCCTCATCACCCTCTCCGGTGTGTTCCTGGTGTTTTGTTCCTCCCGTGGATCTACGACCTCCGGCACCAAGAGGGCGAACCAGGAGCGCTGCGGCTTCAAGGTAAAGAACAAACAAAACGCTACATTGTGTCGTTTTTCCACGACGTTTGATGTCGCCGGTGCGTCGTCTCCAAAGTGACAACAGTTTCAGTTTTTCGGAGAGGTTTCGGACTGTGTGTGTTTTATGTCACGCGCGTGCGTTTCTTGCACGTGCAGTGGAGGTTTTAAATATGTTCTTTGTGTTGTATTCACGCAGACTTAAATCACGCAGGGTTTTTAAACTTACCTTTTTCTTACCTGTCTCGCGCAGCTGCAGCTCCGGTCCGCCCCATTTTTTTTTTTAAACAAAGCGTCGGATGACTGAACTCTAATAAATAAATACATAAATAAATAAAAGAGCTGGTTTTAAAGATTAGTCGTACGTTTCCAGAGCTCACAAAACGGACTTAAAGCCGGTGTCCTGCTAAATGCGGCACACATGTAGTCCACAGAGGACTCCCCTCCATTAAAAAACCTTAAATTATAGAACAGCACGTGACTGATAAACTTTACGAAAATACGTTTAATATTTATACGTAGTGCTGCATATATGCTCATGTGTATGTGATCTGTTGGCTTTAAAAACATGACCTACATTTTGACTTGTTTAAAAGTGTAATAAGTGCGAGCTGGAGGTCCCTGAAGGCGGCCTCCTACCTGTGGAGAGGTAGCCCTGCAGCCAAACTCCTTTTTTAAAGAACATGCTAATTGGACGTTTCCTTCCGTCTGAAGCCAGTTTAATGGCTCTTCTTCTGTATCTGGTATGCATTTGGTTACATTCTGCATATAATTCAGTAAAGAGCATTTACTTGTCATAAAACCATGAACCTTGAGTTTGTTTTTTTTGCATGCTAAGAAATAAAAAAAGTTGAATAACTTTCAGATGAATGGAAAAAAAGAAGAAAAGAAGCTTCCACCGCTTTCCTTTTTGAGTGTTGTGGCTTTCGGGGGAATTGGAGGTAGTAAAGCTGATTTCCTGCCTTTTGTGCGCCGCGTCCTGTTAAAAACATTTGATGTGGAAAACAGGAATAAGTGAAGCGATGCACCGCCTCCACACTGCTGCAGCTTTGTCCCGGGCCATGAACGCACCACTTTTTAACCCCCTTTGAACTCAAAATGTGTGCAGATTTTGGCCCCGAAATGAAAACTTTTTTTGGTGGAAAAAGGACAAAAACGTTGTCTCCCCTCAGGCCTTTTTTTACTGTATTGTTAGGTTGAAAATCTTGAATCCTCCAAAATGTCATCTTTCCCAAACTTCATGATGCTCAAGATGAGGATTGTGATGTTGCAGCCCGTAGCTATAGGTTACAGATCACCATAGTTACCGTAGAGTAATCCACTTTAGTAAAACACTTTTTTTTTTTTTTTTGGAGCTACGGTGGTGAGGTCACCTGTGTGTCGGGGACATTAATCGATTAATCTGCAGATGTGTGTGTGTGTGTGTGTGCACTCTACAGGTTTTAATTTACCTGTGTTGATAGATGACTCCTACCCGCCTTTGATGCCGTGTGTGCGTGCGTGTGTGTGTGTGTGTGTGTGTGTGTGTGTGTGTGTGTGTGTGTGTATTATCCTGGTTTCCTCTTTCTGGCTTTGAAGTGTTTTCTACAGGAAGCTTCACACTGTTTACTCTGCTGAAACATTCCTTCCTGCAACCCCCAAACACACACACACACACACACACACGCACGCACACACTCTGTCTATCTTCACCTCCCCCTCCCTCTCGTGCTTCCCCTCTCTTTTCAGAAACACACATCAAAGGCTGCTGGATGGGGGGGGGGGGGGGGGGGGGGGGGGTGTGAGGACCTGCTATTCTACAGGTGTGAGGTTATTAGAGCTCTGTGTGTTAGTGTGTGTGTGTGTGTGTGTGTGTGTGCGTGTGTGTAATAGGCCCATAAAAGCTCTGCTGGTTTTACATGCCGGCTTCAAGTTTCAAAAAGGGCCCTGAGTATATTTTGACGGAGCAGATTACTTTATCTATATCTCTAATTGATGATTCATCGTTTCTTTTCTTCTTCTTTAAGTTTAGGCTAGTCTTAGTTCTCGGTTTATTTCTGCGAGCAATGTAAAGCAACACTTTGGGATTTTGAGGTCACGTATTTCCTTTTGCCACACACTCATAAACTCTTAGTTTAGTGTATTAGCTTTAGCACAAAGGAAGCGGTAAAAACAAACAAAAGGAGAGGTACAATAACAGCTCAATATGAACCTCCTCTCTGGGTTTTACAATGTTATCCTAGCACAATAGAAGTTCTTCACTGTGACATAATGACATAAAAATAAAAAAAGTAACCGCCTTTTAAACCTTTTGCAGGATAAATGAACCGGCGTCTTTCAGTTCATGTCATTTCACGAGTATGTCGGGCCCTCTGCAGCCAACGGGCTCAGAGCTGCCAATCAAACGTCTTCAAAGAGCATGTTTCTGGGGGACTTTGCAACTTTTCTTCGCGGCCGTTGCTCCGGGAGATCGAATCATTTGATAACTCGTGATATTCTAAAATACCCGTCTGTTGTTTTTGACGTCCTGATGAACCGTCAAACCTCCCGGATCCACGACTCGAACCGGCCGTCGCGTGGACCTGAAACAACAACAACAACAACAACAACAAGCCCCACAGAAGAAGTCTTTCTTCTGGGTCCGACCGTGGCCGGAGTGGTTTTCCCCCCTTTTCATCGCCGTCTTTCTCCTGCACATGTTCATTTTTGAGAGATGTGTTGAATCCTGATGAAGTCAACGATTCCTTTTTCTTTCCTTCATAAATCAAGTTACTGCAGGAGGCCGGAATTAGAGAAGATTTAAGGTCCCCGTAAAGTCTCTCTCTGGTTCAACACATCTGCTGAAGCCATCACACATCTGTCTCGGAGGAGGAAGAAGACGCACCAGGAGAATCGTTCAGCCTTCTGTCCTCTCTGGATTCTCCATCTTCATCTTTCTCTGTCACCCTCTCGTGTTTTTTTTTCTTTTTCGTTTCCGAGCTGTAACCTTGTCACGATGATGTCATCATCATCCTCCTCCTCCGGGGCCGTCGGTGTTGTATGAAATGTCGCGGCCGGGTGGGCGTCCGATGTGAAACACGTGTGTGTGTGTGTGTGTGTGTGTGTGTGTGCACGCTTTCTGTTTTTTTTCCGGCGGCCGCATCGGGCGGAAGGCGAAGGGTTGATGCTGCGAGTTCGCCCTCTTTTTCAAATTTTTTTTAGGGGAAATATTTCTTCTTCGTTAAAGACGAGGCTCAAGGAAATTCTTTTAACTCTCTGACTTTCTCCAACCCCCCAAAAAAGGGAAAAAAAAGATGTCAGCTACCGTCCGAAGAGATGTCTGGAGTCTTTATCTCCATATGTTTGTCCACATTTGTCGCTTGGAGGAATACCTCTGAATAATTTGTCCATTTATTTTATTTTTTTTTCATAATTCAGGCTCTCTGGTCACTCAAGGGGCTGTTTAGCGTCGGTTTGGGGGCAGTTATTATCTCACATTGCACATTGAACTGGTGCATGAAAAAGTAGTTTATTTGCAGAAAGAAGTGCCGACAGCTTGTTAAAGTTCTCGCGTATATAATTATAGATTTTTTTTTTTTTTTTTTACCGCCAGCTTAAAATGTGTCTGTGTCACCGACAAAGTTCAAGCTGCGTGAGTTCAGACTGCATGAAACATTTTGGGAATTTTAGCTTCCTTTTTGTTCCTTATATTGCTGTTACATTTCTCAAAGAAGTGTCAAAATGAACTACAACTACTACTGTAGGACTTCAGCCGTGGCAGAGACGTTGTTCTCTTCTTCATGTATGTTAGCCGTTCAGGTTGATACCCTGAGGAGATGGTTGCATGTCTTTGGGGCCTGTTCAGTGGCTCAGTTGGTGACTGGAGGTCCTGGTCACATGACCACGTTCTCTGTTTTTCGATGTTGGTTTGATCCCGGTCAAAGGAAGTCAGGATTTGTCCTGTGTCCTGTCTCTGTAACGAGGCCGAGGGCAAACTGTCACAGCAGGAGCAGCTCCTCCTGTGAGGAGGAGGAGGAGGAGGAGGAGGAGGAGGAGTTCTGATGAAGCAGAGGGGTGGGGGGTCATTGAGGAGCAGTCATGCAGGAGGAGGAAGCTGCAGGTTTTGTTCCTGTGGTGGGAAATCTCTGGTTGGCTGCCCCCGAACACACACACACACACACACACACACACACACACACACACACACACACACACACACACAGAGTTTGCATTGTTGCACCTCACTTACGTTTCCAGCTTTTTCTTCCTGGAGTTCGTTCCTCCGCTGGAGCAGCAGATCTGATTTATTATATTTGATTACTCTTTTTTTTTTTTTTAAAAACAACATCCCTCTTCCTCATCTGTTTATTGATATTTATTTATTTATTCATGTGTTTGTTGATAGTATTTTTCTGTATTTATTTAATTAATTAATTAACTTTTATTGTGATTAATGGGGATAGACACTGGAAATCTGTTTTGAATCAGGAGTGGGCCTTCTGTGACGATGATGATGATGATGATGATGATGCGTCATGTGATCAAAGCTGTTGATCCGTTTGGATTGACACGTATTGATCTATTGAGACCAGCATCAATAAAACAAGACGAGACTTTGACCCGGAGTTTTGATTAGGAGCCGATTGGACCCCGTGGACGTGGTGTTGTACCGGCCAGTCAACTCTTTCAAAACACACACACACACACACACACACACACACACACACACACACACACACACACACATAGAGATTCCAGTGCAGCGTGTCGTCCCATATGGAAGTGTTTGTAGCCGTGTGCGTAAAAGACAGGAAGACATTAAGAGGGTTTTTTTTGGGGTCCTGAGGCCATCATCAACCACACACACACACACACACACACACGCACACACACACACACGCAGTATGAGTGTTGCGTTGATTCAACACTGTCTGATGTGACAGAGTCGTCCCGCGGTACGATTTGAATGATTCAATTTAGTTGTTTTTTTCAAAATAAGTTACAGATACATTTCTGGAGATGATGAGTAATCAATGTGTCATATTGGATCTTCGATTATATACATTTCCTTCTAATCGACCTAAAAAAAAATCAAGAGAACATTTTTGGGCCAAAGCTCAATACTCTTAATGGCTCTAATCCTGGTTCCCGAAACGGAGTCGGTCTCGCTGTTTGTACCTCGGCTCACGAGCAGTTTGTTGATTAAAGGTCAGTGCGTGTGTGTGTGTGTGTGTGTGTGTGTGTGTGTGTACCATGTTCTCTCTCCCACATCTGGAACTGGTCTGGTCGCCCCAAACAAAATGAGGGAGAGGAGAAGTCTGCTACGTGAACCTTGAACGCTGTAATTGAAGGAGTTCCTGTTTAATCAGATTTCTCCATCTCCTCTTCCTCGCTTCCTTCCTCCTCTGCAGGGTCGGTGATTACTTCTCCCATAATCCTTCACTCCCCCCCCCCCCCCCCCCTTCCTTTCTGAATCCTCCTCTTCTGCATCCTCCCTTCTTTCAGGTCTCCTTTTTTAGTCTTTTCTCCCTCGTATCCTCTCTCCTTGCCTCCAGCGATGTGATTAATTGCTGTTGATGTGCAGCTAGAAGAGCCTTCAATTAGCTGCCTGATTACCACAAGAACTGTTTCAGTGTGTGTGTGTGTGTGTGTGTGTGTGTGTTTGGGGATTCCCGAGGAAAATGCTGCCTTCATTGTGTTTGTAAATTTGTAGTTTTACTCCGGTTCTTTGTAGTCTTTTAAAAAAAGTTGAACCAGCGTTCAACAGATGCTCCTCAGATCTTTTTGTTTTTGTCACTAATTAATTATAATAAACTTCTCTTTTCTTTAACATCTTTTCTTCGGTTGTTTACGGACATGAATCAAGTCTGTTCAGGCCTTCAGGCTGTGTGTGTGTGTGTGTGTGTGTGTGTGTGTGTGTGTGTGTGTGTGTGTGTGTGTGTGTGTTGAGGGAGGATAATGATTATTACTAGTCAGAAACACCTGGCGACAGGAAGGAAGAAAAGTGTCTTTCTCTGTCTGCCTGTTTGAAAAATTGGCAGTTGTAAAGAAGTCTGGCTCGAGGCGATGGGCCGGGTCGGTACCAGTGGCCCAGTACTAGTGGCCCAGTACTAGTGACCCAGTACCAGTGGCCCAGTACCAGTGGCCCAGTACCAGTGGCCCAGTACCAAGTAGCGTCGGAGCGGTGGATACCTGCAGGTGAGCCCCGATCTGTCACCTGGTTCAGGAATGAGTCAGAAGTGTTTCGTCTCTGGTCTCGAAGTCTTTTAAACCACCATGTTGTGTTTTAGAATCTTTTTTTCAAGAGCACTGATTCCCTGAAGAAGACGGTAATGTTGAAAAACGTTGGTAAATTATAAATAGAAAAGGAGTTTTTGCATCGTAGCTACAAGCGTATGACTATTTTCCTTTTTAGTATCAGTACAAACGTCTTAATAGGATAACATTATGACATTTTGGACAGATGTGCACGTAAACTGTTTGTCCGAGGCGTTGGTTAAATGTCATTTAAATGCAGCACCAGGGGCGCGGAAGTGGTCCCAGTGCCACCGATCCGGAAGTCTGCTTTTCTTTTGTGCCCTTTCCTTGATTTTAATTAGCCTCCCATTTCCAGCAGCCAGCAGGACATCTGTGCACGCAGCGGCATGCAAAGGTCAAAGGTCAGCAGCGGAGGCAAACTGAAGGCAATCTGTGTGTGTGTGTGTGTGTGTGTATAATGAAAAAGAACGCGATGGGAATCGAACTACCGGAGGGCTTTTCTGTCCTTCTTAGGGACATTTTGGGAAAGTTTGAACACTTCTTCAAAAAGGCTGTTGGTGGTTAAGATTTGGTTTTAGGGTTCATGATGGTGCGTCTTTAATGGTCTGTGGTCCTCACATGTATATAATTACAAACTTGTGTGTGTGGACGGGCTGTTGGGCTACAGCGACTGCTAATAAGCACGGCACACTAACACACACACACTCAGTGGGGAGTCTGTCTAAATTGGTTTCAGGTGTGTGTCTGTGGTTGTTGTATGTGACCACAGTCTGACACCTCTGTAGTGTGTGTGTGTGTGTCTGTGTGTGTGTGTGTGTGTGTGTGTGTGTGTCAGGGGGCAACATGAAAACCAGGTCAAAGCTGTAAAGCTGCTCTGCTGAAACGTGCCTCATGAGACTCCTTGGACACAGTGAAAGGCATTCTGGGTAACGGGGCAGTCGATGTTCACGCCTCAGCTTCACGTGTCGCTGTACCTGCTTGTCCCGCGTATTAAATATTAAAGTTGCTACATAAGTTAGTAAGATGTTGCAGATATCCAAACCGCCTCAAATGTATCGATACCGTAATATTGAAACACTGTTGCCTACATAACCAATAAGAGTTGTGTTGGCTTGTTGTTAATGTGTTGTGGTTGTCTCTCTCTCTCTCTCTCTCTCTCTCTCTCTCTCTCTCTCTCTCTCTCTCTCTCTCTCTCTCTCAGGTGCAGTCTGATGCCGATGGGAGTCCCAGGCTGGCCGTCACCTTGAGAGCGGACAGTGAGTTCATTTTAAATACTCTGATGTTCCCAGCAACCTTTTTTTAAAAAAAACTTTCCATCATGTTACCCAGCAGGGAAATCTGAAGCTCCCTTCCTCCTCCTCTTCCTCCTCTTCCTCCTCCTCCTCCTCCTCCTCCTCCTCTTCCTCTTCGTCTTTTGTTCTTTTCTCTCTAAAAGTCAAGTTCCTGAGCCGTAGCCGATCCCTGCCTCCTGCCTTTGTCCGTGGCCATGAGCGAGAAGCACTTTCAGATTACTCTTAGTGTGTGTGTGTGTGTGTGTGTGTGTGTGTGTGTGTGCATGTGTGTGTGTGTGTGTGTCTCTCCTTTAACATTTTTATCAGAGTTAACCATTTTAAATAACTTTGCCTCCTGAAAACAGAAAAACGATCGGAACGAAATTAAGTAAAAATAAAAGTGAAGTTAATCACTAAGGTTCAATAATTTAGTTCAAAAATAGTAAGAACAAAAAGATGAATGCCATAAATTACATATTTTACGAGGACTGTATTTAACAATAATTTTCGTTATTTTTTTAAAATGTCAAACACACCGAGCACGACTTCCCGAAGCCGGAAACTAAACTAAAAAAAAACCCAAAAGATATTAATTTTACTGCCGTATTGAATCCAGACAATGGG
>NC_046970.1:24239135-24249135 GCF_009769545.1 Cyclopterus lumpus | reverse complement strand
AACACATTAAAGGCTTCCGGGTTTACCTGGAGGACAAGAACCCAGAAGGGAAACGGTGTCAGCATCTCCTCCTCAAGGACCCTCGGCAGCTCAACTGCTCCTACAAGGACACGGTAGGAACCCCCGAAATCACGCCGGGGGGGGGGGGGGGGGGAGGAAGAAGGACGCTCCCTTCGTCTCCTCCGCAGACCGAAGCGATCCCTTCCTCCCTTTAGACCTTTAGAGATGGACTCCTTCACGCGGCTCGGTTATCCTTCCTAAGACCGTCTGGTACTCCGGTGTCTCCTTCGTTTCCTCGCGGGCGCTTTCTCATTACGTCTCCTTCGACAGCGAGGACGTGAGGAAAGGTCGCGAGGACGCGAGGAAAGGTCGCGAGGACACGAGGAGGCGAAGCTGCTAAATGATAACAAGAAAAATCCTTGGTTCTATAACGTCGGCTTGTATGGAAAGCGTAGGACGCGCTGGTGTCTCCTGGCTCTAAGCTCCTCCTAGAAGCCTCCTCGTCTCCTTGACCACTTGGCGCGGTGGTGCACGGGGGATCGATTCCCAGCTCAAGCGAGGAAGCACACTGTTGCTCAGTGTTTCCTTCTCTGACCCAGGTTTATTGTGTCATCGTGCAGAAGCTGAGCAGCCAGCCGTTCGGCGGTCTGACCTTCGACACCGACTACATGGTTCGCGTGGTTCCTTTCCCGACTCTGATGAACGAGAGCTTCTTCCCTCCGTCCTTCCTCAGGACCAACTGTGAGTCCAGCACGCCTCCATCCGTCGTGTGCTCATTAGCTTAGCTTAGCACACACACTGGCGGCGGGGGGAAACTGCTAGCCCAGCAGAAATGATCCCTTACAACAAATTAAAAATGCTTAAACTGCGAGTCGTTATCATAACTCTCAAGTGTGTTTTCTTATCTTCCAGCGTGTGAAGTCCTCCTGGGATCAGACAACCTGGTTTGCAAACCATGTGAGTTTTATCTTGGACAGAGTTTAAAGGTTTAAAGGTTCTTTAGAGTAAGATACAAGGAAAACGTGTCCACAAGCTTGGTTTTTTTTTTCATTTATAAATGTACAAAAGGAATTTAATCCAATCGGCAGCAGCCGTGAAAAAGCTTTTTTGTCGTCTGATATGTGTAATAAGAGAGGAGCTATACCGAATTGATCGAGAAAACACGGTAAACGTGGAGAAAGTTGCATTAAAAGCACATTTTAAAACGGGAAGAAATCAGAAACCAGGGAATAAGTTATCTTTAATTTACACCTTTGGACACGTTGGTGATGGAATAGTCGGCACAAGAGAGCGGAGGTTTATTTTCTGTGTTTTCTGTGCAGTCTGGAAGCCGAAGACCCTGAACGTGTCCCAGCTGGGGTCGAACCTCCACGTGGCGTTCGACCAGGCGCCGGCCTCCTTCGGCTTCCACTTCTACTTCCTGTTCTACAAGCTGCGGCAGGACGGACCCTTCAGACAGCAGCGCTGCAAACCGGTAAGTCCGGTTCAGGGTTCGGGGGAAGCACTTACGGGGTTTCCCCACGTGTGTCCTGGAAATCCCGAAAAATATGAAATATCCCGAGGAAGCTGTGAACACCTGTGGATCGACCCCTGACCCCTCGTGATGAGCAGAGGTTCAGGTTTCAGTGTGCAAGTTGTTGCTCACTGAGAGGAAGATGGCCGTCATTCAAACGACACTGTGCCTGTTTTTGTTTTGTACGTTGTGGGAATTCGTTACGATAAGCTTGTGGCGCCACCTGCAGGCCTGGCTTTTTTTTTTTTAATTGTGAATTTTTTTTATCAGGATGTGAACCAGCACAGAACTACGTGCGTCCTCCAGGACGTCACTCCGGGGACCTACGCTATCGAGGTACCTGAACGCAGCGCTACATTCACACGTCACACCTGTGAATGTCATTTTTTTTCCTTTTTCATTCACAACGTTTTTTTTCCTCTTTTCTCCGTCAGCTGAGAGACGACGGCAACACGACCAGGAGGCAAACTCAGTACCACGTCGGCCGGGGTGAGAGAGAGAGAGAGAGAGACACACACACACACACACACACACACACACACACACACACACACACACACACACACACACACACTAAAAGGAGCTATTAATCTCTATAAATGTCGAGGGCTTTGACTGATGATTATTTTCATCATCTGTATTTTTACATTAAAAGTTTTACATCATCTTTTCCTCCTGTTCTGCACTCTGAGCCCGCCCACTTTTTGGTCGACCAATGAAATGAGAAGGATTTGATTTAAGTCCCTCCTTTTAACTGCACGCCGCTCAATTATTCAGTGAAAAAGTGTCTCACTTCCATTTCACTGGGACTTTAATGAAGGGATTCTTTTGTTCTCATGACGGGTGCGTTTGTTTTCCCCCTCCAGTCCACTCCCCATGGGCGGGGCCTATCCGTGCCATGGCCATCACGGTGCCTCTGGTCCTCATGTCGGCCTTCGCCACTCTCTTCACTGTCATGTGTCGCAAGAAACAGCAAGGTGAGAGCGTTGATGGTTTTTTAAGTCGCTTCCTATGAATCGTAACAAAGTACTTTGACTCAAGTACTTGTACACAAGTACCAGTTCGTTGTTCTATACTTGAGTATTTACATTTTTATGCTACTTCTTAGACGTCAAATATTTTTGATAGAATACATACAATAAATAGACGTGTGTGTGTGTATTCAAGGCTCACTTTCATGGTTTTTACACTTCTGCATGTAGAATTAGTAATCCTAAGGAAATGAAATAAAGTAATATGGAGATTTTTAAATAAAATGATGGAGTGACAGAATAAGAACCATCGACATACAGAGAAGAGAACATTATATTTATTGAAATATATATATATTTATATATATTTAAAAATATATATATATATATTCTTTATTTTCTATTTATATATATTTATATATATTTATTTATATATATTTTTTTTAAATATAACATTGTAATAATAAGAAAATATATAAAATAACTACTATTTGAAATATATGATAGAAAAAACACTAACGGGCAACATTTTACTGCAAAAGGACCGCTTTTAATAGTTATTTACATACTTTTACTTGATCGAAGTTTTGATGCAGTGGAGTATTTTCAATACATTGTGGTATAAGTACTTCTACTCCAGTAAAGGATCTGAATACTTCCTCCCTTGCTGGTTGCCGCGAAATTATTCTAATACGTTTTGTCTCCTCCCCAGAAAACATCTACAGCCAGCTGGACGAGGAGAGCAGCGAGTCGTCCAATCACAGCGCGGCGTTGAACGCGGAGCGGCCGTGGCCCCGCCCCAAAGTCTTCATCTGCTACTGCAACCGAGACTGTCCCAAACACGTCGCCGTCATCCAGAGCTTCGCCTACTTCCTGCAGGACTTCTGCAGCTGCGAGGTGAGACAGAAAGCACTCGATGTCCGGGCGAAGGGGCCTCTGAGGGGCTCGGTCAGTGAATCCTGGTTCTCTGGTGTTCAGGTGGTTCTGGACCTCTGGGAACACCTGGAGATGTGCAGGGAGGGTCAGATGTCGTGGCTCAGCCGACAGCTGGACGAGGCCCACTTCATCGTCACCGTCTGTTCCAAAGGACTACGGTACTGCCTGTCTGTCTGTACGTCTGTCTGTCTGTCTGTCTGTGTCTGTCTCTCTGTGGCTGTCTGTCTGTCTCTCTGTGTGTCTGTCTGTCTGTCTCTGTGTCTGTCTGCATGTCTGTCTCTTTGTCTGTCTATGTGTCTGTGTCTGTCTGTCTGTCTCTCTGTGTGTCTGTCTGTCTCTGTGTCTATCTGCCTGTCTGTCTCTTTGTCTGTCTATGTGTCTGTGTCTGTCTGTCTGTCTCTCTGTGTCTGTCTGTCTGCCTGTCTGTCTCTTTGTCTGTCTATGTGTCTGAGTCTGTCTGTCTCTCTGTGTGTCTGTCTGTCTGTCTGTCTCTCTGTGTGTCTGTCTCTGTGTCTGTCTGTCTGTCTGTCTCTTTGTCTGTCTATGTGTCTGTGTCTGTCTGTCTGTCTGTCTGTCTGTCTCTTTGTCTGTCTATGTGTCTGTGTCTGTCTGTCTGTCTCTTTGTCTGTCTGTGTCTGTGTCTGTCTGTCTGTCTCTCTGTGTGTCTGTCTCTGTGTCTGTCTGTCTGTCTGTCTGTCTCTTTGTCTGTCTGTGTCTGTGTCTGTCTGTCTGTCTCTCTGTGTGTCTGTGTCTGTCTGTCTCTGTGTCTGTCTGTCTGTCTCTCTGTGTGTGTCTCTCTCTCTCTCTCTCTGACCACAAAGAATGACCAAACAAATTAAATAGTAATAAATACAGAGATAATAACAATAATGATCATTATTATTAATGATCGTATTGCCCTCGATGGACTGGCGGCCTGTCCAGGGTGTCCCCTGCCTTCGCCCTATGTCAGCTGGGATAGGCTCCAGCGCCCCGCGACCCTAATGAGGATAAGCGGTATTGAAAATGGATGGATGGATCATTATTAAAATCACTGTCCCAAAAACCAACAAAGTAAAAAAACAATCACAAATAGTTGTTTATGTTTATGTTTTCACATGCATTATTATTTTAATAATGTAAATTAAAGCCGTTTTACCTGAAGTTCACTACGATGTGTTATTGACGCCGAGGCTTGAAACGCATCTTTTATTTATTATTTGTATTTGTATTGATTTCCCTTCTCACAGCTACTACATAGAGAAGAAGAGCCGCAGAGGGAAGACGCCAGTCAGCCGCCGATGTAACGGCAGCAGCAGCTCTCCGATTGGTGGATCCGGCGGCGACCTGTTCATTGTGGGCGTGGCCATGATCGCGGAGAAGCTGCGGCTGGCGAAGCAGAGCGAGGGGGGCGGAGCTCAGGAGCTGAACCGCTACATGACGGTTTATTTCGACTACTCCTCCGAGAACGACATCCCCACCATGTTGAGTCTGGCTCCCAGGTAAGAAAACCACCGCCCTCTGGACAAAATAACAGAAACGCCTCCAAAAACAAACAACAACAACAACAAACGCGACGCCGGTTTTTGAAACCGGGAATTAAATAGGATTATGTTTTGATTCTGCTTCCATTTAGGATCCTCCTGTTTTTAGGTATTTATATAGCTAATATAATTATATTTACTGGAATACATTCATCAGATGCAGCTAATTAATGTTAAAACCTTTTATATAACTTACTACAAATTACTAAAAGGCTCAAATTAAACATCCCTGCACGCCGTTACTTTCAGGAAGTACTTCCTTCTGACCCCGTTTCTAGAGGGGGGGGGGGGGTTGAAAGGCTCCAGGACTTAATTTAGACCCCCGGTTCCTGCAGTGCCCTGCAGAAGGTTCCTGCAGAACATCCATTAAATGTGCTCTCTGCTTCGGTGTAATAAAAGAAACCCGGCCAGTCAATCGATGCATTTCGTTCTCTTAAATCTTTATTGCGTCGTTCCGCCTCACGTAGTTTCTCCCACGTCGTACCGTAGCGGAAAGAAGAAGAAGAAGAAAAAACATGCTAATTTAATTGTGATCTCCCGTGTCCAGGTTCAAGCTGATGGACCAGCTGCCTCAGCTCTTCAGCCGGCTCCACGCCGCTCAGTCCGGTTTGGCCGACCGCCGCGAGTCGCAGCCGCTCAACGTCTCCAGGAGGAACTACTTCCGGAGCCGGTCCGGACGCTCGCTCTACGTGTCCATCTGCAACATGCACCAGCACATCAGCCAGAACCCCGATTGGTTCGAGAAGCAGCTCTCCCCTCGTTCGGGGGGCGGTCCCTCGGCGGCCTCCTCCTCGAAGCGCCCTCCGTCCCCCGCCGCCCCGGGTCCGAGCCCTCCTCCGAAGCCCGCCGCCCCCCCCTCCGCCGAGGCTCAACCCGAGCAGAGGTGCGACTCCGGCGTGGTGCTGAACGAGGTGGTGGTGAACGCGCCGCCGTCCCCGGGGGGAGGGGAGGGAGCGGCGAGGAGGAACGTGCTCCTGCTGGCCCCCGGCTCCAGTCCCAGTCCCAGTCCGGGTCCCTGTCCCAGTCCGGGTCTGCCACACTGCTCTCTGTCCATGCTGGGATCCACTTCAAGGTAAAGCAAGATTTGTTTCAATTGTTTTCCTGCAACGTTTTACCTTCTGAGTTATATTTTGGTCTTTTAAAGGATATTGTTTACAGGTTTATCTTTGATTGACTCGCATGCGCCAAACGGGAGAAGTTTCAGTTGGTTGCAATCTGCATTCTCACCACTAGATGTCACCAAATCCCAAACACGAGACAATATGAGACCACTCTGCTTTTCCTGCTCCTTCAGGTCCACGTCTGGATTATCTGGACTGCTACCTGAAGAGTCCTCCTCCTCCTCCTCCTCCTCCTCCTCCGCTCCCTCCATCCTCCAGGAGGGGTTGCGTCCTCTCCTCACACAGGCCGAAGAAGGCCACCGTTCCCCTCCGGAGGTCCCGCCCCCTCGCGATTCGGGCATCTACGATTCGTCCGTCCTTTCCTCGGAGCTCTCCATTCCCCTGATGGACGGACTGTCACATGACCAGGCCGACTCCTCCTCCCTGGCAGACAGCGAATCGTCTTCTTCGGGGCTGGGTAAGGCCGGCTGCTTAAAAAAATTAGAAATTACAAAAAGAGGTGTCGTCAGTCCGAAGAACGAGTAACGGCGATGAAGGAAATATTTAAAATATGTTTGTTGAATGCCCAGACGAAGACATGTTGGCTTTTTTTTTAATGATTTCGGGGCTTTTAATATTTCTTTAGGGTCTTTTAATATTTCTTTAGTGTCTTCTTTGGACTGCCTCCTTCATCCAGCTCTTTAGAAATGTTATTTTGATGTCCTCATGTATAATATAATCATATAAAGATAGGGCCACTTCACAGCTGGAGCTTTTTAAAATTATTATTTATGTTTTACCCCTTTTTATATTCACCAATTTGTGGATACGAACAAATACAAAAGAAGCAACAAAACTTTAAAAAAAAAAAAGACACAAATAAGTAACGTGAAAAATAATATAGTGCACATTTATAAAAGGTAATAATTAAATAAGATAATTAGGTTAAAAATAGAGAACGCAGGTGAAAAGCAAAGTAAGAGTGAGAGAAGAAGTACAAATTATTGTATGCAGTGTGACCTGCTTGGGTTTAGTGTCATTCATTATTACACACACACACACACACACACACACACACACACACACAATAAGTGGCGTCGCTCACGTGTGGCCGCCGTGTCTTTCAGGAGACGAAGAGCCGCCCGCCGTCACGTCGCTCCTCTGCAGCGCCGCCACCGCCTGCAAAGCGGAGCTGCACCACCATCACCACCTGGAGCACAGCGACGGACTCGCACCTGTGGCGTCGTTGTAGGGGTCCCCCCCCCTACCCCACCCCCACCCCCCGCCCACACACTCTCCCTGCCAATCAGAAGAGGAGCAGCACGGTGATGTCATCACCGGACCCCAAAGACGTCTAACTGAACGTACTTTGCTCGCTCTGCCGGGAGTATTTTTTAATTTTTTTAAAGGACTGGATCTCCAGACGCTGGCGGAGCGGACCAGTTCAAACCAAAGACTCTGCGTCTTCATTAATCGATTGATTGATTGATTGATTGATTGATTGATTGACAGCTGACTTGTGTATGTTCAGGCACTTTTTTGATGCAGGAAGACACAACGTCCTAAACGGGATGAACACAGCTCCATGAAGGCGGCTGAATGTAAATCGTGGCAACATCAGAATATATATATATATATATATATATATATATATATATATATATATATATATATATATATATATATTTTATTATTCTCAACATTTTTAGGACTAAAACCGAGTACGCACTAAATACTTTGGGGGGGAAGGGGGGGGGGGGGGGGGGGAAGGGGGGGGGGGGGGGGCATCTTTCTTTTTCATTATAAAGAGGAATTCTCTCAAAACGGAAATATTTTATCATTATTCATCTGATTTATAACGAGCAAGTGTTTTTATTTAAAATGTCTCCCGAGGCCGTTGCCTAATAATAAACTGTAAAAAAAAATATTTTTGACAAACTGTTAACTGAACAGAGCTGTCGAGAAATCTACTAAAACCTGCTAATGTGACACAATGCAGTGGAAGAATTGTGTGAAATATGTGTTTTTTTAAAGCTGGTTTCTCCACTGTGGTCGCATGTGTTAAAGTATTTAATAATAACTTCACATTTTATAGTATTTCTTTTTAATCCTTTTCTAACATCGTTGCAGGAAGCGGCGATGACGAGGGTATTTTATTTTGAAAAGTGACGCTTTTGTTGTAAAATTGGCGAAAAACACCAGAAATCAATACATTCGAATGTCGTCAAAGGAAATCAGGAAATTTTTGTAAAATAAATGTTGTAAATCAGAATTATGAGACGCATCGTGAGTTTATATGTCAGTCAACATTAATTAAATAAGTAATAATTCTGATTTAGTAGAACTTTATGACTTACTAGAATTTTGGCTTGAAACATTTTCTAATAGTAATTATTGTGATTTAATTTGAGAATATTATTTGAATAATTCAGTTTAAAAAAAAAAAGTATTTCTTTGTTCAAATGAGCTATTATTATTATTATTGATCCCATGAACATATTTCAACGACTGTCCGTTATTGATCGTTTCCATTCTTCTCAATCGATGCGTTTTAAGGTTTTATTTCCTAACTCGAGTGTTTTGAGTTGCTGCTGAAGGCGGAAAAAAGACTTCGGGAAGAAGTCAGCGTTTCCTACTTTTGTAAATAGTATTCTTATTGGTTTGTTTTCCTGGAAATGTCTGTTCTGCTTCCATTTTGTATATTTAGACAGTTGTATTACTATTCTTTCTACATTTTATGATAGAAATGTACTGTTTTATAGTACCTCCAATGTAGGAAATAGATCAAATCCATCTAATAAAATATTTGTCTTTTCATCTTTTTGCTCAATATTTGACTTTTGGGATTTAAATTCATTTAAAAAAAATGTTTTGCAGTAGCTTGAACCAGATTAATCAAACAAAAACATTAAATATATATATATTTTTTTTTAATGCAAGTTACCAAGCTGTCACAACAAGTGGTTTACCAGGTAACCAGAAGGATAAATACTTGAGTAAAATACAAATTAATGAAGCAATACTCCACAATTGGTTCTATTGCTTTACGGCTGGCGATCGTCTCTCATTTGCTTGAAGCGGACGAACAAGTTTGAGTTTTCTTGCACACTTATTTCTCTGACGTGAAGCCAGCAGACAGCTCCATAGTGTGTGAGCTGCCAGGCGTCAACGCCTAAAGCAACAGAAGCCTTTAAAGCCCAGACAGCCAGCACTGCTCTACCTTCAAAATAAAAGCCCAGGCCTGGTCAGACTAATAATTCAGTACCTGTTAATTATTTTTAGTTTATATAGGAATGGATTCTCCTCCAGTAACCTAATCTTGATAATCAGACACCTGCTGATTTATATTAAAGTTTTTGTGAATCTCAGTAAATTAAAATCATTATTATATATCTTAATTAAGTAATGTATAATTATAGTTTCACAACCTAGGTATCATATTGGCACTAGGTTTAAAAAGAAATCAGAATATATTCTATTTAAACAGGATTTTTTGTTGCTTGATGTACGATGCAAATCCTTCTTGAATTATTTAAATTGACTTTGTACAAATAAGACATACTATTTAAGTATCACTATTTTATACTAAGCGTCAAAAATAGAATTATTCTTAGAATAGTCGATTTTAGAATAACATAAATTATTGGACTATAATTATTGATGCATAAATGAGTTAATCACATTAATTCTTCAGCTGGTAAAACTGGTGCGTATCTTTACTGCTATGCATTCCACTGGATAGAGTAATCATTAATAATGCATCAAAGTGTATGAGTTCATTATATTTTGTATTCATAATCGTAATCTGCAAAGTTAAATGCTTTAAGATAAATGCAGTGGAGCAAAATGTGCAGCAGCAGAGTTAAACTTACTTTAAAACCTGCACTTTACACTAGTTTTAATTTCCACGCCTAAAAATACATCACTCAATTCAACGGCTCTTATTTTGAAGGCGCT